>NC_086446.1:732441907-732741907 GCF_028390025.1 Pseudophryne corroboree
CGTCCTCACAGAACCGGAAGAAAGAAGCCGGGTGAGTATTAAGAAGAAAAGAAGACTTCACAGGCGGCAGAAGACTTCAGATCTTCACTGAGGTAACGCGCAGCGGTAACGCTGCATGCCATTGCTCCCACACAGACACAAACAGCGGGCACTGTAAGGGTACAGGGCGCAGGGGGGGGCGCCCTGGGCAGCAATAAAAACCTCTAGGGACACTGGCATATGAAGGAGATACTGCGGAGGCAGTATATTATTAAACCCACGCCAGTATAAATAATTTGAGCGGGACCAAAGCCCGCCGGTGAGGGGGCGGGGCTTGGTCCTCCTGCACAAACCAGCGCCATTTTCTCCGCAGCACACTGCAGAGAAGCTGGCTCCCCGGACTCTCCCCTGCTGAACAAGGTTACAGAGGGCAAAAAAGAGGGGGGGGGGGTGGGGGGGCACATTTCATTGGCGCAGTGAGTGTATTTGTAGATATATATATAAAAGCGCTGAATACTAACTGGGATTTTATTCCAGTGTCCAGTGGCGCTGGGTGTGTGCTGGCATACTCTCTCTCTGTCTCTCCAAAGGGCCTTATTGGGTTATTGGGGGACTGTCTCCATATAGATATATCCCTGAGTGTGTGGGAGTGTCGGTACGGGTGTGTCGGCATGTCTGAAGCGGAAGGCTCATCTAAGGAGGAGGTGGAGCAGATGATTGTGGTGTCTCCGTCGGCAACGCCGACACCTGATTGGTTGGATATGTGGAATGTTTTAAATGCAAATGTGGCTTTATTACATAAGAGATTGGACAAAGCAGAGTCCAGGGATAAAACAGGGAGTCAATCAATGGCTTTGACTGTGTCACAGGGCCCTTCAGGGTCTCAAATACGTCCCCTGTCCCAAGTAGCAGACACTGATACCGACACGGATTCTGACTCCAGTGTCGATTACGATGATGCGATGTTACACCCAAGGGTGGCCAAAAGTATTCATTATATGATTATTGCAATAAAAGATGTTTTACATATCAAAGAGGACCCCTCTGTCCCTGACACGAGGGTATGCATGTTTAAGGAAAAGAAACCTGAGGTAACCTTTCCCCCATCTCATGAGCTGAACGCGTTATTTGAAAAAGCTTGGGAAACTCCAGGCAAAAAACTGCAGATTCCCAAGAGGATTCTTATGGCGTATCCTTTCCCCGCACAGGACAGGTTGCGGTGGGAATCCTCGCCCAGGGTGGACAAGGCTTTAACGTGCTTGTCCAAGAAGGTGGCGCTACCGTCTCCAGACACAGCGGCCCTCAAAGATCCTGCTGATTGCAGACAGGAAACTACCTTAAAATCAATTTATTCACATACGGGTGCTTTGCTCAGACCGGCAATAGCATCGGCTTGGGTTTGTATTGCGGTAGCAGCTTGGTCAGATACCTTGTCAGCTGACATTGATACCCTAGATAAGGATACCATTTTATTGACCTCAGGTCACATTAAAGACGCAGTCTTATATATGAGAGACGCTCAGAGAGACGTTAGGCTACTAGGTTCAAGAGCCAACGCCATGGCGATTTCTGCTAGGCGAGCCCTGTGGACCCGCCAATGGGCGGGTGATGCCGACTCAAAGAGGCATATGGAAGTTTTGCCTTACAAGGGTGAGGTGTTATTTGGGGAAGGTCTCGTGGACCTGGTTTCCACAGCTACCACGGGTAAATCTAGTTTTTTGCCTTATGTTCCCCCACAGCAAAATAAAACACCACAATATCAGATTCAGTCCTTTCGGTCGCATAAATCCAGAAGAGGTCGGGGCTCTTCCTTCCTCGCCAGAGGTAAGGGTAAAGGGAAAAGAATGCCTGCCACGGCTAGTTCCCAGGAGCAGAAGTCCTCCCCGGCTTCTACTAAATCCGCCGCATGACGCTGGGGCTCCACTGAGGGAGTCCGCGCCGGTGGGGGCACGTCTTTGACTCTTCAGCCACGTCTGGGTTCAGTCAGACGTAGATCCTTGGGCGATGGAAATTGTATCCCAGGGCTACAAGCTGGAATTCGAAGAGGTGCCTCTGCGCCGATTTTTCAAATCGGCTTTACCAGCTTCTCCCCCAGAAAGGGAGATAGTTTTAGCTGCAATTCAAAAGATGTGTCAACAGCAAGTGATTGTCACGGTTCCCCTAGTTCAACAGGGGAAGGGGTACTATTCAACCCTGTTTGTGGTTCCGAAACCGGATGGCTCGGTCAGACCCATTCTAAATCTAAAATCCCTAAACCTGTACTTGCAAAAGTTCAAATTCAAGATGGAATCGCTCTGGGCAGTTATCTACAGCCTGGAAGGGGGGGATTTTATGGTGTCACTGGACATAAAGGATGCATACCTTCATGTCCCCATATATCCCCCTTATCAGGCGTACCTGAGATTCGCTGTACAGTGCTGTCATTACCAGTTTCAGACGTTGCCATTTGGGCTTTCCACGGCCCCGAGGATTTTCACCAAGGTAATGGCGGAAATGATGGTGCTCCTGCGCAGGCAGGGAGTCACAATTATCCCGTACTTGGACGATCTCCTGATAAAAGCGAGATCGAGAGATCAGTTGCTGAAAAGCGTGTCGCTCTCCCTGAGAGTGCTCCAGCAGCATGGCTGGATTCTAAATCTACCAAAGTCACAGTTGGTTCCAACGACTCGGCTATCGTTCTTAGGCATGATTCTGGACACGGAACAAAAGAGGGTTTTTCTCCCGATGGGAAAAGCCCAGGATCTCCAGAACATGGTCAGAGACCTGTTAAAACCGAACAGAGTGTCAGTTCATCAATGCACCCGAGTAATGGGAACAATGGTGGCGACCTACAAGGCGATCCCCGTCGGCAGGTTTCATGCGAGGACATTTCAGTGGGACCTGCTGGACAAGTGGTCCGGGTCCCATCTTCAAATTCAACAGAAAACAAGCCTGTCCCCCAGGGCCAGGGTGTCTCTCCTGTGGTGGCTGCAGAGTGCTCACCTTCTAGAGGGTCGCAGGTTCGGCATTCATGACTGGGTTCTGGTGACCACGGACGCGAGCCTCCGAGTATGGGGAGCAGTCACACAAGGAATAAATTTTCAGGGACTCTGGTCAAGCCAGGAGGCTTGTCTACACATCAACGTACTGGAGTTGAGGGCCATATACAACGGCCTACGACAAGCAGAGAATCTTATTCGCGACCTACCGGTCCTGATTCAATCAGACAACGTCACAGCCGTGGCTCATGTAAACCGCCAAGGCGGGACAAGGAGCAGAGTGGCAATGGCGGAAGCCACCAGGATTCTTCGCTGGGCGGAAAATCACGTAAGCGCTCTGTCAGCAGACTTCCTCAGCAGGCACGATCTCCATCCAGGAGAGTGGGGACTTCATCAAGAAGTTTTTGCAGAGATAACAAGTCTTTGGGGTCTTCCTCAAATAGACATGATGGCGTCACGCCTCAACAAGAAGATTCGGAGGTATTGTGCCAGGTCAAGGGACCCTCAGGCAGTAGCGGTAGACGCCCTGGTGACACCGTGGGTGTTTCAATCGGTCTATGTGTTCCCTCGTCTTCCTATCATCTCAAAAATATTGAGAATCATAAGACAAAAAAGAGTTCGGACAATACTCATTGTTCCAGATTGGCCTCGAAGGGCCTGGTATTCAGATCTTCAGGAGATACTCACAGCAGATCCATGGCCTCTTCCTCTCAGGGAGGACCTGTTGCAGCAGGGGCCCTGCGTATTCCAAGACTTACCGCGGTTACGTTTGACGGCATGATGGTTGAACGCCGAATCCTAGCTGGGAAAGGTATTCCGGAGTAAGTCATCCCTACTCTGATAAAGGCTAGGAAGGAGGTGACGGCGAAACATTATCACCGTATCTGGAGGAAGTATGTATCTTGGTGTGGAGCCAATAATGCTCCTACGGAAGATTTCCACTTGGGCCGTTTTCTCCACTTTCTACAGACAGGAGTGGATATGGGCCTGAAGTTAGGCTCCATTAAGGTACAGATTTCGGCCCTATCTATATTCTTTCAGAAGGAATTGGCTTCTCTCCCAGAAGTCCAGACTTTTGTAAAGGGAGTGCTGCACATCCAGCCTCCTTTTGTGCCCCCAATGGCACCTTGGGACCTTAACGTGGTGTTACAGTTCCTAAAATCTCACTGGTTTGAGCCTCTTCAAACAGTTGAATTAAAATTTCTCACTTGGAAGGTGGTCATGTTGTTGGCCTTGGCATCTGCAAGGCGGGTGTCCGAATTGGCGGCTTTGTCTCACAAAAGCCCCTATCTGATTTTCCATGTGGATAGAGCAGAGTTGAGGACGCGTCCTCAATTTTTGCCTAAGGTGGTTTTATCGTTTCATATGAACCAACCTATTGTGGTGCCGGTGGCTATGGGAGACTTGGAGGATTCCAAGTCCCTGGATGTAGTCAGGGCCTTAAAGATTTACGTAGCCAGGACGGATCGGATTAGGAAAACAGAGGCACTGTTTGTCCTGTATGCGGCCAACAAGGTTGGCGCTCCTGCTTCTAAGCAGACTATTGCTCGCTGGATCTGTAACACGATTCAGCAGGCTCATTCTACGGCTGGATTGCCGTTACCAAATTCGGTAAAGGCCCATTCCACTAGGAAGGTGGGCTCTTCTTGGGCGGCTGCCCGAGGCGTCTCGGCGTTACAGCTTTGCCGAGCAGCTACATGGTCGGGTTCAAACACCTTTGCAAAATTCTACAAGTTTGATATCCTGGCTGATGAGGACCTCATGTTTGCTCAATCGGTGCTGCAGAATCATCTGCACTCTCCCGTCCGGTTTGGAGCTTTGGTATAATCCCCATGGTCCTTACAGAGTCCCCAGCATCCTCTAGGACGTAAGAGTAAATAAGATTTCTCTGACGTCCTAGTGGATGCTGGGGACTCCGTCAGGACCATGGGGAATAGCGGCTCCGCAGGAGACAGGGCACAAAAGTAAAAGCTTTAGGATCAGGTGGTGTGCACTGGCTCCTCCCCCTATGACCCTCCTCCAAGCCTCAGTTAGATTTTTGTGCCCGGCCGAGAAGGGTGCAATCTAGGTGGCTCTCCTAAAGAGCTGCTTAGAGTAAAAGTTTTGTTAGGTTTTTTATTTTCAGTGAGTCCTGCTGGCAACAGGCTCACTGCATCGAGGGACTTAGGGGAGAGAAGTGAACTCACCTGCGTGCAGGATGGATTGGCTTCTTAGGCTACTGGACACCATTAGCTCCAGAGGGAGTCGGAACACAGGTCTCACCCTGGGGTTCGTCCCGGAGCCGCGCCGCCGACCCCCTTGCAGATGCCGAAAAGTGAAGAGGTCCAGAAACCGGCGGCAGAAGACTTTTCAGTCTTCATAAGGTAGCGCACAGCACTGCAGCTGTGCGCCATTGTTGTCAGCACACTTCATAGCAACGGTCACTGAGGGTGCAGGGCGCTGGGGGGGGCGCCCTGGGCAGCAATGATAGTACCTTATTCTGGCTAAAAATACATCACATATAGCCCCTGGGGGCTATATGGATGTATTTAACCCCTGCCAGGTCTCAAAAAAACGGGAGAAGAAGCCCGCCGAAAAGGGGGCGGGGCCTATTCTCCTCAGCACACAGCGCCATTTTCCCTCACAGAAATGCTGGTGGGAAGGCTCCCAGGCTCTCCCCTGCACTGCACTACAGAAACAGGGTTAAAACAGAGAGGGGGGGCACTTATTTGGCGATATGACTATATATATTAAAATGCTATAAGGGAAAAACACTTCTATAAAGGTTGTCCCTGTATAATTATAGCGTTTTTGGTGTGTGCTGGCAAACTCTCCCTCTGTCTCCCCAAAGGGCTAGTGGGGTCCTGTCCTCTATCAGAGCATTCCCTGTGTGTGTGCTGTGTGTCGGTACGTGTGTGTCGACATGTATGAGGACGATGTTGGTGAGGAGGCGGAGCAATTGCCTGTAATGGTGATGTCACTCTCTAGGGAGTCGACACCGGAATGGATGGCTTATTTAAGGAATTACGTGATAATGTCAACACGCTGCAAGGTCGGTTGACGACATGAGACGGCCGGCAAACCAATAAGTACCTGTCCAGGCGTCTCAAACACCGTCAGGGGCGTTAAAACGTCCTTTTACCTCAGTCGGTCGACACAGACACGGACACTGACTCCAGTGTCGACGGTGAAGAAACAAACGTATTTTCCTTTAAGGCCACACGTTACTTGTTAAGGGCAATGAAGGAGGTGTTACATATTTCTGATACTACAAGTACCACAAAAAAGGGTATTATGTGGAGTGTGAAAAAACTACCTGTAGTTTTTCCTGAATCAGATAAATTAAATGAAGTGTGTGATGATGCGTGGGTTTCCCCCGATAGAAAATTATTGGCGGTATACCCTTTCCCGCCAGAAGTTAGGGCGCATTGGGAAACACCCCTTAGGGTGGATAAGGCGCTCACACGCTTATCAAAACAAGTGGCGGTACCGTCTCCAGATAGGGCCGCCCTCAAGGAGCCAGCTGATAGGAGGCTGAAAAATATCCTAAAAAGTATATACACACATACTGGTGTTATACAGCGACCAGCGATCGCCTCAGCCTGGATGTGCAGCGCTGGGGTGGCTTGGTCGGATTCCCTGACTGAAAATATTGATACCCTTGACAGGGACAGTATTTTATTGACTATAGAGCATTTAAAGGATGCATTTCTATATATGCGAGATGCACAGAGGGATATTTGCACTCTGGCATCAAGAGTAAGTGCGATGTCCATATCTGCCAGAAGTTGTTTATGGACACGACAGTGGTCAGGTGATGCAGATTCCAAACGGCACATGGAAGTATTGCCGTATAAAGGAGAAAAAGACAACGTCTTTTCAGCCTCAGTCCTTTCGTCCCCATAAGGGCAAGCGGGCAAAAGGCCAGTCATATCTGCCATGGGATAGAGGAAAGGGAAGAAGACTGCAGCAGGCAGCCCATTCCCAGAAACAGAAGCCCTCCACCGCTTCTGCCAAGTCCTCAGCATGACGCTGGGGCCGTACAAGCGGACTCAGGTGCGGTGGGGGGGGTCGTCTCAAGAGTTTCAGCACGCAGTGGGCTCACTCGCAAGTGGACCCCTGGATCCTACAAGTAGTATCCCAGGGGTACAGATTGGAAATTCGAGACGTCTCCCCCTCGCAGGTTCCTGAAGTCTGCTTTACCAACGTCTCCCTCCGACAGGGAGGCAGTAGTGGAAACAATTCACAAGCTGTATTCCCAGCAGGTGATAATCAAAGTACCCCTCCTACAACAAGGAAAGGGGTATTATTCCACACTATATTGTGGTACTGAAGCCAGACGGATCGGTGAGACCTATTCTAAATCTGAAATAGTTGAACACTTACATACAAAGGTTCAAATCAAGATGGAGTCACTCAGAGCAGTGATAGCGAACCAGGAAGAAGGGGACTATATGGTGTCCCGGGACATCAGGGATCCTTACCTCCATGTCCCAATTTGCCCTTCTCACCAAGGGTACCTCAGGTTCGTGGTACAGAACTGTCACTATCAGTTTCAGACGCTGCCGGTTGGATTGTCCACGGCACCCCGGGTCCTTACCAAGGTAATGGCCGAAATGATGATTCTTCTTCAAAGAAAATGGACGATCTCCTGATAGGGGCAAGGTCCAGAGAACAGTTGGAGGTCGGAGTAGCACTATCTCAAGTAGTTCTACGACAGCACGGGTGGATTCTAAATATTCCAAAACCGCAGCTGTTTCCGACGTCACGTCTGCTGTTCCTAGGGATGATTCTGGACACAGTCCAGAAAAAGGTGTTTCTCCCGGAGAAGAAAGCCAGGGAGTTATCCGAGCTAGTCAGGAACCTCCTAAAACCAGGAAAAGTGTCAGTGCATCATTGCACAAGGGTCCTGGGAAAAATGGTGGCTTCTTACGAAGCGATTCCATTCGGTAGATTTCACGCAAGAACTTTTCAGTGGGATCTGCTGGAAAAATGGTCCGGATCGCATCTTCAGATGCATCAGCGGATAACCCTGTCTCCAAGGACAAGGGTGTTTCTTCTGCGGTGGCTGCAGAGTGCTCATCTACTAAAGGGCCACAGATTCGGCATTCAGGACTGGGTCCTGGTGACCACGGATGCCAGCCTGAGAGGCTGGGGAGCAGTCACACAGGGAAAAAATTTCCAGGGAGTGTGATCAAGTCTGGAGACTTCTCTCCACATAAATATACTGGAGCTAAGGGCAATTTACAATGTTCTAAGCTTAGCAAGACCTCTGCTTCAAGGTCAGCCGGTATTGATCCAGTGGGACAACATCACGGCAGTCGCCCACGTAAACAGACAGGGCGGCACAAGAAGCAGGAGGGCAATGGCAGAAACTGCAAGAATTCTTCGCTGGGCGAAAAATCATGTGATAACACTGTCAGCAGTGTTCATTCCGGGAGTGGACAACTGGGAAGCAGACTTCCTCAGCAGGCACGACCTCCACCCGGGAGAGTGGGGACTTCATCGGGAAGTATTCCACATGATTGTGAACCGTTGGGAAAGACCAAAGGTGGACATGATGGCGTCCCGCCTGAACAAAAAACTGGACAGGTATTGCGCCAGGTCAAGAGACCCTCAAGCAATATCTGTGGACGTTCTGGTAACACCGTGGGTGTACCAGTTGGTGTATGTGTTCCCTCCTCTGCTTCTCATAACCAAGGTACTGAGAATTATAAGACGTAGAGGAGTAAGAACTATACTCGTGGCTCCGGATTGGCCAAGAAGGACGTGGCACCCGGAACTTCAAGAAATGCTCACAGAGGACTCATGGCCTCTGCCGCTAAGAAGGGACTTGCTTCAGCAAGTACCAGGTCTGTTCCAAGACTTACCGCGGCTGCGTTTGACGGCATGGCGGTGGAACGCCAGATCCTAAGGGAAAAAGGCATTCCGGAAGAGGTCATTCCTACCCTGGTCAAAGCCAGGAAGGAGGTGACCGCAAAACATTATCACCACATGTGGCGAAAATATGTTGCGTGGTGTGAGGCCAGGAAGGCCCCACGAAGAAATTTCAACTCGGTCGATTCCTGCATTTCCTGCAAACAGGAGTGTCTATGGGCCTCAAATTGGGGTCCATTAAGGTTCAAATTTCGGCCCTGTCAATTTTCTTCCAGAAAGAATTGGCTCCAGTTCCTGAAGTCCAGAAGTTTGTCAAGGGAGTATTGCATATACAACCCCCTTTTTGTGCCTCCAGTGGCACTGTGGGATCTCAACGTAGTTCTGGGATTCCTCAAATCACATTTTAAACCGCTCAAATCTGTGGATTTGAAATATCTCACATGAAAAGTGACCATGCTGTTGGCCCTGGCCTCGGCCAGGCGAGTGTCAGAATTGGCGGCTTTGTCTCACAAAAGCCATATCTGATTGTCCATTCGGACAGGGCAGAGCTGCGGACTCGTCCCCAGTTTCTTCCTAAGGTGGTGTCAGCGTTTCACCTGAACCAGCTTATTGTGGTACCTGCGGCTACTAGGGACTTGGAGGACTCCAAGTTGCTAGATGTTGTCAGGGCCCTGAAAATATAGGTTTCCAGGACGGCTGGAGTCAGGAAAACTGACTCGCTGTTATCCTGTATGCACCCAACAAACTGGGTGCTCTTGCTTCTAAGCAGACGATTGCTCGTTGGATTTGTAGCACATTTCAACTTGCACATTCTGTGGCAGGCCTGCCACAGCCTAAATCTGTCAAGGCCCATTCCACAAGGAAGGTGGGCTCATCCTGGGCGGCTGCCCGAGGGGTCTCGGCATTACAACTCTGCCGAGCAGCTACGTGGTCGGGGGAGAACACGTTTGTAAAATTCTACAAATTTGATACCCTGGCTAAAGAGGACCTGGAGTTCTCTCATTCGGTGCTGCAGAGTCATCCGCACTCTCCCGCCCGTTTGGGAGCTTTGGTATAATCCCCATGGTCCTGACGGAGTCCCCAGCATCCACTAGGACGTTAGAGAAAATAAGATTTTACTTACCGATAAATCTATTTCTCGTAGTCCGTAGTGGATGCTGGGCGCCCATCCCAAGTGCGGATTGTCTGCAATACTTGTACATAGTTATTGTTACAAAAAAATCGGGTTGTTCTTGTTGTGAGCCGTCTGTTCAGAGGCTCCTACGTTGTCATACTGTTTACTGGGTTCAGATCACAAGTTGTACGGTGTGATTGGTGTGGCTGGTATGAGTCTTACCCGGGATTCAAGATCCTTCCTTATTGTGTACGCTCGTCCGGGCACAGTATCCTAACTGAGGCTTGGAGGAGGGTCATAGGGGGAGGAGCCAGTGCACACCACCTGATCCTAAAGCTTTATTTTTGTGCCCTGTCTCCTGCGGAGCCGCTAATCCCCATGGTCCTGACGGAGTCCCCAGCATCCACAACGGACTACGAGAAATAGATTTATCGGTAAGTAAAATCTTATTTTCTGTAGCAAGTTACATTGGTTTCCACAGGGAAACATCGGGGGTAGAGTGGTTCTTGAGCTAGAGGCACCAACAGGCTAAAGCTTTAGGCTGTCCCAGGATGCATTGGGGCCTTCTTTATAACCCCGCCTCCAGGCACTGTGAGCTCAGTTTCCATTGGTGTCTGCAGTTGCAGGTCACTTAACAGGTGGGCTGCTTTTTCTGACAGAAAATCTCTTCAAAACTGCGCTGTATGTCTATGACATTCAGCGCTGTGGCTCCATCACCTCCCAAACGGCGTTGCATACTCCCGCGGCGTGTTCCCGGGTACTTGCAGTGGAGACGCTCTGGCTTTAGGCACACGGTCGCAGTTGCTCTCCTGGTTCACGTGGCTGCAACAGGGAGGAGACCCGCCATTAAATTGCGTTCCGTCCACGACCTAGGGAGATGGGTCGCGGCGCTGGCATGGACACTGTCACCTAGCAGGGACCCCACTAGACCACCAGGGCAATAGAGCAAAGGTCAGGTGTACTAATGCCCCATTTAATAAGGCTCGCTAGTACCTGGGGTGGAAGTCCAGCATAGGGGAGCCGGCGCTTGACCTGTAGCCTTTCCCCGGCCCAGGGCGACATCTACTGCTGATTTCTCTCACGTCCTAGAGGATGCTGGGGTCCACATTTGTACCATGGGGTATAGATGGGTCCACTAGGAGCCATTGGCACTTTAAGAGGTTGAGAGTGTGGGTTGGCTCCTCCCTCCATGCCCCTCCTACCAGACTCAGTTTAGAAAATGTGCCCGGAGGAGCCGGTCACAGCTAGGGGAGCTCTACAGAGCTTTTTTAGTAAAAGTTTATTTTAGAGTTTTTTATTTTTCAGGGAGGCTGCTGGCAACAGCCTCCCTGCTTCGTGGGACTAAGGGAGGGAGTAATGTCCGCCCTGCGGGGTCTGAGCCACTATCTCCACTGACTGGACACTGAGCTCCTGAGGGGATCGAATGTTCCCCGCCACAGGGGATCGCTCACCCCGGCAGCATGCCGCCACCTCCTTACAGAGCCAGAAGATCGGTGGCGAGTTAGTCACCGGCCCCCCTAGCAAGCGGGGAGCCGGTGTGAAGATGGCGGCAACAGGGTATAGAGCGCAGTACTAACTGCACTCCGGTGCTCAGTGGTACATAGTGCGGCGCTGTGAGGGGCGCCCTGAGCCAGCGCCTACACCCTACACTGGTCACACAGCCTGTCTGGGTCCCGGGATCTCTGCCAGCATAAATCCTCAGGCCAGTATAATCCTATGAAGAGCGGGGAAGACAGCGCCATTAAGGGGGCGGAGCTTCTCAGAGCGGACCCATCAGCGTTCAGCGCCATTTTCCTGCCTGCAGAAAGGGGTTGAAGAAGGGGGGGAGAGGCTGTGTAAAGACTGTGTAACCTATTAAGGTACACAGTCAGAGCTCGTTTAGGGTCTCCCTATACCTGGAAAGCGCTGTGTGTGGGTTGGCTCCAATCTCTGTGTCTTTCTTGCCATTCTTGGGGGGTGAAACTCTGTCTGTACTCGTGTGTGTGTGTGTGTGTGTGTGTGTGTGTGTGTGTGTGTGTGTGTGTGGTGTCTGTGGTCTCCATTAGCTATGTCCAGGGACTCTGTGTCATATGTTTCAGAGGATATGTCCTCTCAGGATTATCCCATTCCATGTAATCAGGATTGCACTGTTTTAGCACAGATACCAGCAAAGGGGCCTGAATGGTTATCCTCTATCAAATCCATGATTTCTCAGATTTCTACTAGGGTTGCACAGAATGAATCTGCAACTCAGGTTTTACAGAACTCTATGGCAGTTTGGTCCGGTTCTGTTACCTCAGGGCTTCCCTCGGGAGTTTCCCATAAACGTGCTCTTGCACAGATTATGCAGGATAACACGGATACGGACAATGATGGGGATGTGCTTAGGGAGGCCGCATCTCTTGCTAAAAGGGTGCAGTTGATGACAGAGGTTATAAGGGATGTGTTGAATATTGCAGATACAACACCGGAGCAGGTTGAGGAGGCTTACTTCACTGACAATAAGAAAGCCTCGCTAACCTTCCCTGCGTCCAAAGAATTAAATGCTATATTTGAGAAAGCATGGGAAAACACGGAGAAAAAATTCCAGATCCCTAGCAGGGTTCTGGTTGCTTTTCCCTTCCCTGAGGAGGATATGAAAAAATGGGAAAACCTACCCATAGTGGACGCGTCTGTATCCAGACTCTCAAAAAAGGTGGTTTTACCTGTTCCAGGATCTACCGCCTTAAAGTAGCCGGCTGATCGCAAAATTGATACTACGCTCAAATCCATATACACGGCTTCAGGGGCGATACTACGGCCTTCTATTGCCTGTGCATAGATTTCCAGAGCTATTGTAAAGTGGTCAGGCACGTTACTTGAGGATTTGGATACTATGGATGAAAGTGACGTAGAATTGTTTTTACGTAACATTCAGGATTCTGCAGAATTTATGGTGGAATCCATGAAGGACCTGGGTTCAATGGCTGCAGGAATTTCTTCCATGTCTTTCTCAGCTCATCGAGGACTGTGGCTGTGCCAGTGTTCTGCCGACGTGGAATCCAGGAGAGGTGTAGAGACCTTACCCTACACAGGTCAGGCTCTCTTTGGGGAAGCGTTGGATGCATGGATCTCCACGGCTACAGCGGGTAAGTCACCTTTTCTTCCCTCAGCTGCACCTGCTGCGCAGAAACCTTTTCCTTCAGCGGCATCACAGTTCTTTTGTGTTAATAAAACAAGAAAGGCCAAACAAACCAACTTTTTTTAGAGGAGGTCAGCCAAAATCCAAGAAACCTGCTGCTGTAGGTTCCCAGGAACAGAAACCTGCTTCTGGTACACCAAAGTCCTCAGGATGACGGTGGACAGCGCAGCCTGGAGGTAGGGCCAGTGGGGGCGAGACTCAGACATTTCAGTCACGTCTGGGTGTCGCCGGCCTTGACCCCTGGGTACTAGATATTGTGTCCCAGGGGTACCGGCTGGAATTTCAAGATCTCCATCCTCACCGGTTCTTCAAATCAAGCTTGCCAGCTTTGCCGGCAGACAGGGCTACTCTACAGGGAGCCATCCAGAAGCTGGTGGAGGCACAGGTTATCGTACCAGTTCCTCCTCAGATGCAAAACAAAGGGTACTATTCAAACCTTTTCATGGTACCGAAACCGGATGGTTCGGTCAGGCCCATTCTGAACTTAAAATCACTAAACCCCTTTCTCATACGTCCTACAGGATGCTGGGGTCCACTTCAGTACCATGGGGTATAGACGGTTCCGCAGGAGCCATGGGCACTTTAAGACTTTTCTTAGGGTGTGAACTGGCTCCTCCCTCTATGCCCCTCCTCCAGACCTCAGTTTTAGAAATGTGCCCAGGCAGACTGGATGCACTCCAGGGGAGCTCTACTGAGTTTCTCTGAAAAGACTTAGGTTTTTTATTTTCAGGGAGAACTGCTGGCAACAGTCTTCCTGCTTCGTGGGACTGAGGGGGCAGAAGTAGGAACCAACTTCCTAAAGAGTTTCATGGCTCTGCTTCTGGCTGACAGGACACCATTAGCTCCTGAAGGGTACTGAACGGTAGCTGTGCCTAGATGCTCACTCCCACAGCACGCCGTCACCCCCCCCTTGCAGATCCAGAAGTCAGAAGATAGGTGAGTGTTAGAAGACAGATCTTCAATCAAGGTGACGGCTAAAGGTACCGCGCGGCTGGCGGGAGCGCAGCGCGCCATACTGCCCACACAACACAGGCACTGCAGGGCGTGGGGGGCGCCCTGGGCAGCATGAAACCTTAAAAAAATGGTAGAAAGGGGGCATAAGATGCCATGGCACAGCCCTACCCCGCCAGTATAAATAATAATATCAGAATCTCTGAGGAGAAACGCGCCATTGCGGGGGCAGAGCTTCCTCCTCAGTCAGCCAGCACACTGGCTCCATAGGCAAAATATATTCAGCAACATTTTTACACTTATATTTTACAAATTCTTCTCTGCACTTTCAGGCTATCAGTTTAGATACCTTGCCTGTTCATGGTGCCTATTTTTAAATATGGAAATAAAAGTTTAAAATATTTTTAATATAGAACAATCATTTCAAAAAGAGTGCACCACACACTTAGCCTTCTTTAGTGGTAGGCCCACTAGTGGCCTACACTAATAATCTCTAAAAAAAAAACTGTAATTTAGCTTAGTGGCGCACCTCCAACCTTCACTGATTTTCATAAGGGCCTATTTTTGGCCCTGATTCTAATTCTTTTTCTAATTGGTTGGTTTTCCCATTGACACCCTTTAATTAACTCTTATCTACCTGTGCAGTGTCTTTTGGACCTTGTGTCCCCTCTTTAGAAAACAGCTTCTCTTCCAGAAAGAGAGGCAGTAACAACGGCAATTCAAAAACTATGTCAAGATCAAGTCATTATCCTGGTACCTTTTTCACAACAAGGAGAAGGTTTTTATTCAAGCCTCTGTTAGGATCTCCTGTTCTGTACTGCCACGTCGCCATGGCAACCGGGAGGCAAGTGTTAGCGAAGTAACCTGAGCGCAGCTGATACTCCGGTCCGGGTTTTTACTGTGTAGTGGTTACAGGCTCTGTGCACGGCAGGGAATCCGGCGCTGGTTTTGTGCTCACAGTCTGTGAGGTCTGAGTGGGGCGTGGACAACACCTGCTATATAAACCATCCTCTCAGGCTAGGCAAATGCTGCTGAATCTTTGTTTGTTAGTCAGTTCCAGAGAGTTAGCTAGTACTGTGTGACTTTGTATTTACTTGTTGCTTACTGCGAATAGGCCTTGGGATTCGGTACTTCATTTTGCCAATCCGGACCTAGCAGTAAGACTGGAGTCAGTTGTTTAACCTGCTGGGGTTCTTTTGCTATTCTGTGAACCCAGCAGGTTTGCGGCTGTACTCTCAGACCTGCTTGCTTAATCCTCCCTCACTGTGCAGGGCGTCCAGGTGTCAGTTTAGTGGCAGTAAGCTGAACCTGTGCCCTGCAAGTGGGGGTTAGGATTGTGGATACTCTCCTTGTGTCTATATTTCTATCTCTGACCAAGGAGTTTATTCCCACACCCGTTGGTAACCCTTTGGGGTTTTTCCTGTTGCTCTTAGCAACATCATTTTGGGTGCTCCACATGTTAAATCACTACATCTCGCTTCATTGTCCGCTCTATTCCATCTGAGCATTCCTGACACTAGGGAGACACCCAATTCCTGAGCCTTTGGGCTTCCCCGTTCATTTTGTGTTTATTAGTTATTCCATCACCTCCTGTGTATGTTGTGTTATACTGTCTGTGAGTTCGTTTTGCCTCGCATCCCTCTCTGTTCATACACCGGTATACTCCTGTTAGCACTGGTGTGCGTAACATATTCAGCAGCCCTACTCCTGTTGAAATTTTGTGGGAATATGGAGCATACCCCTCAAAATACTTTGCAACAGGTGGTCGATCAGGTGCAGGTCCTGACTCGACAATTTAATGAGATGTCCATTAAAATGAACACCCCGCAGGCCGCTAGCGGAGCTCCCGCAGCAGCAGCGGCAAGTTTAGGGGTTAAGGAGCTGAAAGTAAATCTCCCGGATCGTTTTTCTGGAGATCGCTCGCAGTTCTTTTGTTTCAAGGAGAGCTGTAAGCTATATTTCAGGCTTAGGCCCCAGTCTTCTGGGTCGGAGATTCAGCGGGTGGGCATGGTGATTTCCTTGCTACAAGGAGACCCACAGGTCTGGGCATATGGGTTGCAGCCTGACTGTCCATCGCTTAAAAGTGTTGATGCTTTTTTTACGGCACTGGGCATTTTGTATGATGACCCTGACAAGATGGCTTCAGCCGAGGCTCAGATTACGGTCCTAAAGCAAGGGCGACGGCCAGCTGAGGTTTATAGTACGGAGTTTCGGAGGTTGGCTCATGATACCCAGTGGAATGACCCAGCCCTGAGAAACCAGTACCGAAGGAGCCTTTCTGACCAGATAAAGGACCAACTGGTACAATATCCCTCGCCTGATAGCTTAGATCAGCTCATGCAGTTATCCATCCGGGTGGATAGACGGCTGAGAGAGCGTAGGCTTGAAAGGGAGACCGCAGTTTCCTTTTTTCCCAAGGGAACCTCAGACTCTGAGGAATATTCCGAGGAGCCTATGCAGATTGGGGCTACCCGCCTCTCCTCACGTGAGAAGACGCGGAGGAGACAGCAGGGTTTGTGTTTGTACTGTGGGAATAAAGGTCATGTCGTAGTATCATGCCCAGAAAAGCCGGAAAACTTCAGGGCCTGAGGGTGATGGGAAATATCCTGTCAGGCCAGAAGTCAGATTTTCCCAAAAAGACTTTTCTTATTCCGGTGACTTTGGAGATCCTCGGTCAAACTGTCAAGACTGAGGCCTTTGTTGACAGTGGGGCCGATGGGGTTTTCATGGACCGTCAATTCGCCCTGGAACACTCTGTTCCCTCAGTACCTTTGGCATCAGAGATTGAGATCTGTGGGTTAAACGGGGAACCATTGTCCCAGGGTAAAATTACCTCCTGCACCAGCCAAATTCCTTTGTTTATTGGAGCCACACACTCTGAAAAATTGTCTTTCTATGTGACTGTCTGTTCTTTTGCCCCATTGGTTTTGGGGTTACCCTGGTTAAGGGCCCATAACCCTCAATTTAACTGGGTCTCTGGGGAGATTCTTAGTTGGGGTAGTGATTGTTTCAGGAGTTGCTTGAGCCTTCCAGTCAGGCTCTCGCAGCTAAGTTTGCCAGGATTGCCAGGATGTTATGCAGATTTTGCGGATGTGTTCTCCAAAAAAGTTGCGGAGGTACTAGCTCCCCATCGCCCCTATGACTGTGCCATTGATTTGTTGCCGGATGCTAAGCTTCCCAAGAGCAGGTTGTACTCCCTGTCACGTCCTGAGACTCAGGCTATGGCAGAGTACATTCAGGAGAACTTGGCTAAGGGATTTATCAGACCCTCACAGTCCCCAGTTGGGTCGGGGTTCTTCGTGGGTAAAAAGGACGGTTCGTTGCGACCCTGCATCGACTTCAGGGAATTGAACCGTATCACGTTTAAAAACTCGTACCCACTGCCTCTCATTTCGGTTTTGTTTGACCAGCTTCGTACTGACACCATTTTTTCTAAGATTGACCTACGCGGTGCTTACAATCTAATCCGAATAAGAGAGGGGGATGAATGGAAGACTGCCTTTAATACCCACTCAGGGCATTATGAATATTTGGTGATGCCTTTTGGGCTCTCTAATGCCCCGGCAGTCTTCCAGGACTTCATGAACGATGTGCTCAGGGAATATTTGGATAGATTTTTAGTTGTTTATCTAGATGACATCCTAATCTTCTCCCATTCCCTGGAGGAACATCGGAAGCATGTACGCTTAGTCCTCCAGAAACTAAGAGACCACCAGCTTGGGGCGAAGCTGGAGAAGTGCGAATTTGAAGTCCAGCAAATCGCATTTCTAGGGTATATTATCTCCTCAGAAGGTTTCCAAATGGAGGGTTCTAAGGTACAGGCAGTCCTGGATTGGGTGCAGCCCACTAGTTTGAAGGCGCTTCAGCGTTTTCTGGGCTTTGCGAATTTTTATAGACTGTTCATCGCTGGATTTTCGTCTATAGTGGCCCCCTTGGTGGCACTCACTAAGAAAGGGGCGAATGTTGCTCACTGGTCTTGTGAGGCCAAAGCGGCCTTTGCCCGTCTCAAAAAGGTATTTGTCTCGGCCAAGGTGCTGCGACACCCAGATCCAGAGCGTCCTTTTGTGGTAGAAGTGGATGCCTCTGAGATAGGTATTGGGGCAGTGCTCTCTCAGATGGGGTTGTCTGATAATCGCCTTCATCCCTGTGCTTACTTTTCCCGTAAATTTTCGTCTGCCGAGATGAATTATGATGTGGGTCACCGGGAATTGTTGGCTATAAAGGATGCACATGGGGAGTGGAGACACTGGCTTGAGGGGGCTAAGTTTGTGGTCTCAATTCTCACCGACCATAAGAATCTGGCATATTTAGAGTCAGCGAAGCGGCTCAATGCCAGGCAAGCACGATGGGCTTTGTTTTTTGCTCGCTTTAATTTTTTGATAACATATCGCCCTGGGTCAAAAAACATCAAGGCTGATGCGCTCTCGCGGAGTTTTGCTGCAGTCCAAGAGACCACCGAGGAGCCATTGCCCATTGTGTCCCCATCATGTATTAAAGTGGGCATTACCCAGGACCTCTTGGCATTAGACCTTAGAGCACAGGAGCAGGCTCCTCCAGACCTTCCGGTAGGTCTCTTGTTTGTGCCTTTATAGTGTAGGAGCTTCCGCAGTATAGCAAATATATATTGATTCACGCTTTTTCGCATTTATTAAGATATTTACTGTTAATCACAAAATGGGTTCATGTGTCCTTAAGAAAAATATTGCAGAGCTGGTCAGAATACTATATTTGCTGAATATCTTGTTTTAAAGCATGACTTGTACAAAGACAAATGCAACATTAAATGTATCCAAGGCGGACAAAGCAACACCAGATATATCCAAGGCTAATTGAGGAGAATGTTAAAAGAAATCTTTTGAGTTTATGTCCGAAAGACTGATAAACGAAACAATAACCATTTTCAAGGCTGTTCTAGTTGCCACTTGGAACATTGTATGACAATCGATGTATTTCAAGACATACATGGTGTATTCTGATTGGCTAAATGTATTGGCAAACATGAATCCTTTGTCTTTAAGCTATAAATAATAAAGCTATGAAGGCCCCTAGCAGGTCATTTATGATTTGATTAAGGTTACACATGATCTTGTGTCCTTTTTTTATTTACTGATCTCCAACCGGTTGCTAAAGGAACAGAATTCTGACTGATGACTGCAGAGAGTTTATAGACTAAACCTGAACAGGTTAACATACCCTAACATTTGGGAGCATCGTCCGGGGATATTCCAGCATCTCCTCCACTGGCAACAAATCCTCTGATCTTTCAGGAACCGCTGATAACAAAAACCGGTAAGTGAGATTTAATGTGTAGATTTCTACCTGCTCACTTGGCTCAGCGTTTCTTGAATGCATCTGAGAAAGTCCAGTCGAGAAGATCAGAGAATATCTTAAAGAGCCCAGTATCAGTCAGAAGAAGAAATTTTTTAAGGTAAAAAATATATTGTATGTTATGTTGTTGAATTGTGGGTAAATATCTTCAGCTAATTTGTCACAAGTGTACAGGGGGAATTAATCAAATATCCAGAAAACTTTTACATTTTTAAAAAAGGTGGCGTATGGCCAAGATGTATTCTAATGCTGATAAACAGTTTGAATTGAGAAATAACCAAAGAGGTGTATGCAAATCTTGTACCTGTGTTGTTGTGTTAAGAAAATACAAAGGGTCTGTAGCACCGAGATTGGTGGCAATTACAAGCACTGAAGTCTCATTTGGTTATGTGGAAAATGATGATGAATTTTATTGTACAATAGGTTGTCATTTTAAAAAAGGGAATTGTTGGAACATTACATTGAGAATGATTGATCTAACATCATAACCTATTGGCCTACGAACCACATAATCCCAGGTCTAAGACCCATTTGCCCGTGCAGCCTCAAACAGCTGCCGTGCACACAGATAACAGATATAGCATTTACTGTCATCCTTGTTTTTGTATCCTTGCACTGTTGTATGTACTCTGCCAATATGCTTTTGAAAAGGTGGGGGGGAGTCGGGGTGTCTGCTGAATAATGAAACCAGTGTCAGTAACTAGATTTTCCTGCACACATTGTACTGTATATATTGTATGTCCCTATGCAAGACAGTTAAGGGGTAGGATTGGGTCAGTAATAAAGAACAGCTACTGTCTGAAAGAGACACAAGGTGAACGTATTCCAAGAATAGTGGGGAGTTTACCAAGAACACAAGGAACAACAGGGGTACTGGTACAAGCAGGAGTCTATATAGGCAGAGGGATAGACCCTTGGAGTGACTTAACAATAATATTAGGGACGCATCTCAGTGATCCAGAAGAAATAATCTATTATGCAGGTCTCACTTGGGGAGCAGTACTAACAGATTTTCCACCAATACAGGGAGGAAGGGCAACACTACAACCCCAGTCATTTGTCCACAGACGGATTTAAGGAGCTCTTTAGGTACAAGGATAGAAGAGATTCTTCAGAGTCAGCGTCTCACAAGGAGATTTTAATTCCCTCATACGGAGTTACTAAAATACCACATCAGGAGGGGTTCCGCGCACGTTCACCCAGGCATGGGAGCGCGGTCTGTAAAGATGTCAGGGCCCGACAAACCCGTGGATATTGTTAGTAACAGGGAGGGGAGGAAAGCTCTGAAAGGAATAAGTAAAATTTTCAAAAGAGCAGGTTTTCCGTCAGAAGGGACACTAGACTTAGAGAAATGGGAAAAATTTGCCTCCTGTAACAAGAGTTGGATAATTAAGCATAATTGTAGAGATCAAGTATCCATCTGGATCACTGTAGCACAAGAAAGAGAAAATAAAAAAATAAGAAAAGCCAAAGAAAAGAATGCCATACCGAAGGTAACAGTTCACGTTGTCCAGGAACAAAGCAAGAGGAAAATCAGAAGCCCAACGCAAGGGGCCACAGGAAGGAACTCAAAAGAAGGAACCAAGCAAGATGACAGAAAGTGTTATTTCTGCAAGCAAAAAGGACATTTCAAGAAGAATTGCAAAAAATACAAGGAATGGTGTGAAAACCAGCAAGAAAAACCTAAAGCATGAAGAAGTGGCTTCCCGAGGTACCTCCCTGCCAAAACACCATATGAACAAGAAAATGATCAAGTGACCCTTGTACTGCCAACAGGTCACCAATATCAATGCATTATAGACTCGGGAGCAAGCCGAACAATTTTAAAGCAGCAAGAGGTACCAAGTGAATTAATGACCACTGAGACCTAGTCCAGCAACAGCACCTCCACACTATACCCCACCCCTATACCCAGACATGCATGCACACCCAGGTACCCCTAGTATGAACAGAATTGAATCATCTGCAAGCTCACTAACAGTGAAATTGAAAAGAGATGAACCAGGAAAAAGAGTGGCGAATAATCAGCCCTATCTTGGAAGGATCTGTGGTTGAAAACCCGAATGATTTACCTGAGCTATGTGTACAGAGTATGCCCCAGTGTCCTGATACTTTATCACAAGAAACCCCAACAAGATCAAACCAAAGAAACTGGCTACCTAAAGCTCCCCTCATGTTTAGACGAGTGGTGGACACCTGGAATCAAGCTATGAGTCCAGTAAACAATAGTCCACAATCAGGAACTATAGACGAAAGGGTGCAAATCAGGCGGAGAGGAGAAGCAAGGGATCAAGACACAGCCTCTACAGCTTTTCATGCCCAGGTGCATAATGTACAGAATAAACTGACATATTTTCCAGAAAGATTGTGTCCGGTATGTCAGTTTTGCGTTTCAGAAGGATATGAACATTGCCCAAATTGTGGAAACTGGATTTCATCACATGAACCGCCATGCTCATGCACAGACACTCAGGGCACCAACAGCCCCAGATTTGAAACAGGAAAAGACTGAGTCCATCAGAACTTACTGTGATAAAGTCAATATACGACACACAAGATGATAGAATATGAGGGTGTGCAACTCCTGTGTCGGCAACAGTGTACTCAGTCACCACTGGCAGTTCGATAAAAGTGACTTTACCCACAGGAGACACAAGGGTTTCAAGAGCTGTTTTTATGCACAACCAGATTCCTCTACGTTTACTTACAGATCAGGCCATTGCAACGACTGGATTGGGAGGTTAAGCCCTACCCCTGCAAGAAAGCAAAGATGTAACTTGAAATACAAGCTGCTATACAAGTCTATCTCTCACAGGAAAAGTAAGACAAAGAGGAACAACAACTCCCAGCATGAACATCATTATGTTGAACATCAGCCTGGGTGGACTTGGACTAAGAAGATGACATGCCAGCAGCAGTGAGAAAGAATATGCAAGTAAAGAAAGGACAAAGTATGAAGAATAATGAATGAATCATAAAGAGAGGTGATTGGAAAAAGAAAAGTTGAGAAACAATATGAAGGTCGCATGAAAGTTTGGAGACTAAAGGAAGTCTGCTTTAAAAAGGACAAAGAAAGACATCTGACAAGTGGTCAGTACTACATGGCAAGATTACAGAGATAATGCCATGATTTAAAGCAACAGAAGCTCCGGGGTTTAAAGCAAATAATAAGGAACAAGACAGAAAAAGTTCCAAAAGACAAATGAATGATGCTTCTTCTGCCAATATGAAGTACAAGCTTCTTCAGGTACTCCCCAGTGAACATAATGTCTCCAGAGGAAACAGCAGAAGGTATGATTACAGTCACCTTGCCCACTGGAGAAATACGTTTGTGCCTAATGAATACTGGAACCAGCACACGCAGAAGACAGCAAAGGGAGATACCACAAGAACTGATGATATCAGAAATTCTTAAAAGGACAGGAGATGCAAGAACTACAGTCACCAATACCAGCCCAGTTCTTAACCTCGGAGTACATATCCAGTGACTTTGCTGAAGTACAATGTACTAAAGCTTATCCAAGGAGAATACAGTACACACCAGCAGAAGTTGAATTTTCCAGCAACTTATCAAAGGATAGAACAAAAAGCCATTAAGAAGCAAGTTAGAACAGAAGTTCAGTATTGGCTCATTCCCTGTCACAACTGAGGGCCTGAGCTGACGGGAGGCAGCCTCAGTTGTAGGGGCTGAGATGTAACGGAACCTGGGAGGTTGTATCAGACCCCTAGACATGTAAGTAACATGTAGAATAACTGCCCGAAGGCGTGACCACGACAACCAGGATAAAAGTCAATGATGTTTATTATGACAAACTCCGTAACACAGCAGCAGTAAAGGAAACATAAAAGTCAACAGAGGATAAATACAATTCCTGGGTACTACAGGGTGGCAAGGGCCACAGGCACTGGTAGGGTGAGACAGTTCTTATAATCTTCTAGTTGGAAAGTCCTTACCAGACCTGACTGTAGCAATGGAGAGAACCCAGGATCGTACCAGCTGGTGTTCCAGGAAAGGCTGGTTTGCTGAAGATAAAACGGCTGCTGTGGATACTGGCTGGAACCAGACTGTTGTTGGTACGGAGTGGATACTGGCTGGAACCAGTTAAATAATAAACGAACTTGAGAGCGATGAAATAATAATGAAGTTTGGAGTTTGAGAGCGGTGAAATAATAATACCGGTGGAGAGTGGTAAACTGCAGAAAGGACACCGGCCCTTTAAGAGAAGCTGTACACTGCTGGAAGCTGGGCTGGAAGCAGGTGATTGATGCAGTTTGGAGTTTGAGAGCGGTGAAATAATAATACCGGTGGAGAGTGGTAAACTGCAGAAAGGACACCGGCCCTTTAAGAGAAGCTGTACACTGCTGGAAGCAGGTGATTGTTGTAACTGGAAACAGGTGAGTCCAGAATGGGTCGGAGAGTCAGGCTACACCGCAGATGGAATGCTGGTGCGGGTCTCTATAGCAGAAGTCTGGAGACAGGAGCTGGAACCTGGAAGACAACCACAGGAGAGAGACAAACTGGAACTAGGTTAGACAACCAAAGCACTGACGCCTTCCTTGCTCAGGCACAGCTTACTTATACCTGCAGCAAGGAAGGGGTTGGCTAGGCAATTATGCAAATCAACAATACAGACAGCAGATTGGTGGAAATGCTCAGATGACAAAATCCAAGATGGCTGCGCCCATGCAGACACTTGGAGGGAAGTTTGGTTTGTAATCCATGTGAGAATTGAAACAGTAATGGCGACGCCGGCCACAGGAGACAGGAGACGCCAGACTGACAAGCGCACATTTAACCACGCGGGCACAGCGGAGGCCGCGGCTGATGAAATCACCACTCTGACATTCTGCATGTGGAAACTCAGGAACAGCGGGATCCGGTCCTGGAACGCTGAGCCAGCCTTAGGAGGCATCTGAAGGGTAAGTAATGGCGTCCAGATACCCGGATCGTGACAGCCCCCCCCCCTTTAGGAGTGGCCCCAGGACACTTCTTAGGCTTTAAAGGAAACTTTGCGTGGAAATTTCGGACCAAGGCAGGAGCATGGACGTCTGAGGCATTGGTCCAAGAGCGTTCTTCAGGACCATAGCCCTTCCAGTCAATGAGGTATTGTAACTGACCGTAACGGAAACGTGAGTCCAAAATCTTGGCCACCTCGTACTCGACTCCCCGTTGAGTCTGAACTTTGGGAGCTGGAGGAAGTGCGGAATGAAACCGATTCAGGATCAGCGGTTTCAACAAAGAAACATGAAATGTCCTGGGTATTTTCAAGAAGGATGGTAACTGTAACCTGTAGGCAACAGGATTGATGACTTGTTCAATCTTGAAGGGTCCGATGTAGCGAGGTGCAAATTTCATGCTGGGAACTCTCAACCTCAAATTCTTCGTGGACAGCCACACACGATCACCCACCTTGAGGGCAGGAACCGCTCTACGCTTTCTATCGGCAAACTTCTTATACCTGAATGAGGCTTTAAGCAGGGCTGCGCGGACGTTTCTCCAGTTATTTGAAAACTGACGCAAGGTGACATCCACTGCTGGAACAGAAGTTGCGGGAAGCGGTTGGAATTCTGGGACTTTAGGGTGGAATCCATAATTAATGAAGAATGGTGTAGAAGAAGATGAGGAATGGTATTGATTGTTGTGGCTGAACTCGGCCCAAGGAGGAGTTGAACCCAGTCATCTTGAGAGGAAGACACATATATACGGAGGAAGGCCTCCAAGTCCTGATTCACCCTCTCGGTTTGACCATTGGTCTGAGGATGGTAAGCCGTGGAAAACTTTAACTTGACTTGGAGGGCTTGACACAAACTTCGCCAAAATTTGGCTACAAATTGTACTCCACGATCCGAGATGATCTCTTCAGGAAGACCGTGAAGTCGGAAGATCTCTTGTATAAACACTTGAGCCAACTTGGAAGCTGACGGAAGACCGGTGAGAGGGATGAAATGTGCCATCTTGGTGAACTGGTCAACTACCACCCAGATGGTATTAAACTTGTTGCAGATAGGTAGATCGGAAACAAAGTCCATCGACAAATGGGTCCAAGGTCGACGGGGAACAGATAATGGAACCAGTTGCCCCGCAGGCGACTGGCGGGAGACTTTGTGTTGGGCACACTTTGGGCAGGAGGCAATAAATTCCATAACGTCCTTCTTCAGAGTTGGCCACCAGTAGGACCTAGAAATAAATTCAAGGGTTTTCTGAATGCCTGTATGTCCAGCAAAACGGGAAGCATGGGCCCAATGCATGAGCTTCTTCCTTAGAACTGGCTTAACAAAACTTTTCCCTGGTGGAGGCGTAGAGTCCATCCCTACCGTGGAGAATGCCAACGGATTAATAATAGGATGCTTGTCTGCAGACTCGGACTCATTTTCTTGCTCCCATGAGCGGGAAAGGGCATCGGCCTTACGATTCTGAGAACCCGGACAGAACTGGAGTTTAAAGTCAAACCTAGAGAAGAAAAGTGCCCATCTGGCCTGACGAGGATTCAGACATTGTGCGCCTTTGAGATATAAAAGATTTTTGTGGTCGGTAAGAATGGTGATTGAGTGGGAAGCTCCCTCCAACAGGTATCTCCACTCCTCCAGAGCGAGCTTGATGGCTAGCAACTCCTGATCGCCAATGGCATAGTTGCGCTCAGCTGGGGAGAACTTCCGGGAGAAGAAACTGCAAGGATGTAGATGTCCATCTTTGGCCCTCTGGGATAACACTGCTCCTACTCCAACGGAGGAGGCATCTACCTCTAAGATAAAAGGAGAGTCGGTGTCGGGCTGTTTCAGAACTGGTGCAGAGATGAACCGTTGCTTCAGAAGGTGAAAGGCCTGTGTAGCTTCCTCGGACCACTTGGATGGATTAGCACCTTTCTTGGTTAATGCAGTGATAGGCGCCACAATGGTGGAAAAGTCTCGTATAAATTTTCTATAATAATTGGCGAACCCTAAGAACCTCTAGACCCCTTTGAGGCTTAAGGGTATAGGCCAATTCTGGATTGCTTGGAGTTTCTCAGGATCCTTCTCTAGTCCGGAACCGGACACAATGTAACCTAGAAACGGAATGGTTTTAACTTCAAACACACACTTCTCCAATTTACAATAGAGGTGATTGACACGGAGACGGGAAAGAACCTCTTTTACCCAGAAACGATGATCTTCAAGATTATTAGCAAAGATGAGGATGTCGTCTAGATAAACCACGACATGGCGGTACAAGATTTCCCTGAAAATCTCATTCACGAAGTGCTGGAAGACTGCTGGAGCATTGCTCAATCCGAAGGGCATGACAAGGTACTCATAATGTCCGTCACGGGTGTTAAAGGCGGTCTTCCACTCGTCACCCTCACGGATTCGGATGAGATTGTAGGCACCCCTCAAGTCCAGCTTTGTGAAAATAGTTGCACCACTAACTCTGTCAAAGAGCTCGGTAATCAGGGGTAAAGGGTATCGGTTCTTGACGGTAATGTCGTTCAGACCTCTGTAGTCGATGCACGGACGCAGACCACCGTCTTCTTAACGAAGAAGAAGCCTGCGCCGGCTGGAGAAGAAGATGGTCGGATGAAACTCTTCGCCAGGTTCTCTTTGATGTACTCTTCCATGGAGTGTGTCTCAGGCAGAGACAACGGATAAGTTCGGCCTCGCGGTGGAACCTTCCCTGGAATGAGGTCGATTGGGCAGTCCCATTCTCTATGAGGAGGAAGGATATCAGCAGAGGCTTTACTGAACACGTCCGTGAAGTCTTGATATGGAGGAGGCGGAACATCAGATGACCTGGGGAAGGAAGAACAAACAGGAAGAACTTTGGCTAAACAAGTCTCAGCACAGGAGGGACCCCATGCCAGTATTTGCGTAGTCGTCCAGTCAATTGATGGGTTGTGGAGACGGAGCCATGGAAGGCCTAAAACCACTGGATGTGTGGCTCTTGGAATCACTAAAAAAGAAATATACTCAGAATGAAGAACTCCCACTCTCAGACGAACTGGAAGAGTCCTTAAGGAAATGACTGCGTCAAAAATCTTGCTGCCATCCACGGCAGTCAAAGAGATGGACGAGGACAGTCTCTCGGTGGGTAGGGACCACCGTTTAACATAAGCTTCGGTTATGAAATTCCCAGCTGCTCCGGAATCAAGGAGGGCAATGACGTTCCTGTAACGTTGAGCAATTTGGAGCGACACTGGGAGGTTACAGTCATGAGGAGATGGAGAGGAGATCATTACTCCTAGCCGGCCCTCTCCTTGGCGAGCTAGGATCTGGAGTTTCCCAGACGTTTGGGACAGGCATTGATAGTGTGCGACTGAGCTGCACAGTAGAGACAGAGAGACTCAGAGAGACGTCTTCGGCGCTCAGCGGGAGATAGACGAGAACGACTAATTTGCATAGGCTCCTCCTTGGATGGAGATGGTTGACGAGGAGGAGGAGCAGAAGATTTAGGAGTAGATGATCTTCCTCGCTCAGTTGCTCTCTCTCTGAAACGTAGATCAACCTTCGTGCAAAGAGAAATTAGCTCATCCAACTTAGAGGGCAAGTCTCTGGTAGCTAACTCATCCTTGATGCGTTCTGATAAGCCATGCCAGAATGCAGCATACAGGGCCTCGTCGTTCCATGCCAGTTCGGATGCCAGGATTTTAAACTGTATAAGATACTGTCCCACAGTACGTGTTCCCTGGCGTAAACGGAGAATCTCAGATGAAGCAGATGTTATCCGGCCTGGCTCGTCGAAGATGCGCCTGAATGTAGCTACAAAGTCAGTATAGGAGGATAGCAGGGGATCAGACTTCTCCCATAAAGGTGATGCCCAGTCAAGGGCTGAGCCACTGAGAAGGGAGATGATATAGGCAATTTTGGTACGGTCACTGAAGAAATTGCCAGGTAGAAGCTCAAAGTGGATTTCACATTGATTGAGAAATCCCCTGCAGAACCTTGGAGATCCATCAAATTTTGCTGGCGTTGGAAGATGAAGATGTGGACTGGAAATGGGTAAGGTGGGTGGGGTTACAGCTGGTGTCACTGTAGTGGACGCACCGGACGTGCCAGGTCCACGGAGGGTCGTTTGAATCCCATCCAGCCGTGTAGAGAGATCCTGGAGACAGCGGATGATGTGGCCCTGTGCAGCCTCCTGATGTTCAAGTCGGGCTGCCAGTTCTTGCATTGGCCTGGCCGCTTGATCCTGGTCTCCGGCTGGATTCATTAGGTCAGTGCTTACTGTCACAACTGAGGGCCTGAGCTGACGGGAGGCAGCCTCAGTTGTAGGGGCTGAGATGTAACGGAACCTGGGAGGTTGTATCAGACCCCTAGACATGTAAGTAACATGTAGAATAACTGCCCGAAGGCGTGACCACGACAACCAGGATAAAAGTCAATGATGTTTATTATGACAAACTCCGTAACACAGCAGCAGTAAAGGAAACATAAAAGTCAACAGAGGATAAATACAATTCCTGGGTACTACAGGGTGGCAAGGGCCACAGGCACTGGTAGGGTGAGACAGTTCTTATAATCTTCTAGTTGGAAAGTCCTTACCAGACCTGACTGTAGCAATGGAGAGAACCCAGGATCGTACCAGCTGGTGTTCCAGGAAAGGCTGGGTTGCTGAAGATAAAACGGCTGCTGTGGATACTGGCTGGAACCAGACTGTTGTTGGTACGGAGTGGATACTGGCTGGAACCAGTTAAATAATAAACGAACTTGAGAGCGATGAAATAATAATGAAGTTTGGAGTTTGAGAGCGGTGAAATAATAATACCGGTGGAGAGTGGTAAACTGCAGAAAGGACACCGGCCCTTTAAGAGAAGCTGTACACTGCTGGAAGCTGGGCTGGAAGCCGGTGATTGATGAAGTTTGGAGTTTGAGAGCGGTGAAATAATAATACCGGTGGAGAGTGGTAAACTGCAGAAAGGACACCGGCCCTTTAAGAGAAGCTGTACACTGCTGGAAGCTGGGCTGGAAGCAGGTGATTGTTGTAACTGGAAACAGGTGAGTCCAGAATGGGTCGGAGAGTCAGGCTACACCGCAGATGGAATGCTGGTGCGGGTCTCTATAGCAGAAGTCTGGAGACAGGAGCTGGAACCTGGAAGACAACCACAGGAGAGAGACAAACTGGAACTAGGTTAGACAACCAAAGCACTGACGCCTTCCTTGCTCAGGCACAGCTTACTTATACCTGCAGCAAGGAAGGGGTTGGCTAGGCAATTATGCAAATCAACAATACAGACAGCAGATTGGTGGAAATGCTCAGATGACAAAATCCAAGATGGCTGCGCCCATGCAGACACTTGGAGGGAAGTTTGGTTTGTAATCCATGTGAGAATTGAAACAGTAATGGCGACGCCGGCCACAGGAGACAGGAGACGCCAGACTGACAAGCGCACATTTAACCACGCGGGCACAGCGGAGGCCGCGGCTGATGAAATCACCACTCTGACATTCTGCATGTGGAAACTCAGGAACAGCGGGATCCGGTCCTGGAACGCTGAGCCAGCCTTAGGAGGCATCTGAAGGGTAAGTAATGGCGTCCAGATACCCGGATCGTGACATTCCCGCAGTACCAGTTGTAGAAGAAAGTAAGCAATACTACTGGACCAGGATAGCCCTGTGGAGGGGCTATATCACCAAGTGATTTATCCACAAAACACACAGCTAAATACAGGATGTGAATGAACTGCTGATTGCCACCACTACTAAAAGAAGTACCAAGAAGGGGCAGTGTCCTTAGTGAAGTTTCTGGAAGACCAAGACTGCAGAGCCTCAGAAGGAGAAATTGCAGCTAGTCAAGCAAGAGTTAATCTTCCTAGGACACTCAAGGTACCCGACATCTAATAAAAGTGAGAAGGAAAAGATTTATACTGCAAGCAAAGATGCCAACTAGTGTCAAGCAAGTCAGATGATCATTCCTTGGGCCTAGTAGGACACTACAGAACATGGATACCTCTAGCACCAGTCTACATGCAAGCATTGTATGACAACACTGAAAGGGAGGAGGGTCCGCATCCTACATACAGCAACAGATGAATTAAGCTATTGAACAATTGGAAACAGCAGTTGCCTCATCTCAAGCCCTAGAACTACCTGACTATTAAAGAAGGAGGCCATACATAGAAGTCCTTACGCAAAATCATGGACTGAGGTGAAAACCAGTGGCCTACAACTCAAGCAAGCTTGACAGCAGTAATCAAAGAGCACCTACCGGCAGTGATAGCAGCAACAGTCCTAGCAGAGTATAAGAGCACAGACACAGTGCTGAATCAGTAGTCCTAGAAGAGGACAAGAGCACAGGCATAGTGCTTAATCATGAACTTATCATCCAGGGTCCACATGCAGGTACAGAGAAGCTTCAACAAGCAAGAACCAGACACCTGTCAGTGGCAAGGCTGACCATGTATGAAGTAGCACTGCCAAAGTGCGACAAGTAACCATCAGAAGATGTATTACCCTCAACTCAGCAACCCTTTTCCAACATTAATCAATAAAGGTGTTGAATCTCAAGATTCAAAAGGAGGGAAAAACAGATTATCTACTGATGAATGGGAAAGCCAGAAGTTTCTAACATTCACTCACGAAGGTAAACAATATTGTTGGACACGATTACCCCAAGGGGGAGCAACCAGTCCATCAGATTTCTCAGAGGCAATGGCATTAATCCTGCAGAAATGGAGACCGCACTTTACAGACACCCAGTTAGTTCAATATGTCGATGATCTGCTTATTGCTGCACAGACAGAAGAGAAGTGCAAAAAAGAAAACAGCATCACTACTCATCTTTTTGGCAGAAGAAGATTGCAGAGTGTCAAAAAGCCAAACTACAGCTAGTACAGAAAAGAGTTATCTTTTTAGGACACTGAATATCCCAAGGAACAAGGCATCTTACTGATGAAAGAACAAAAGCAATAACTCAAACAAAAACTCCAAGAACATTAAAAGAAATCAGAGCTTTCCTGGGCCTTATTGGTTATTGCAGAGAATGGATACCCTCAGCCTCATTACTGATGCATCCCCTATATGAATTAACAAAAAAGGAGGCGTCAGCAGAAAACAGGGACACCATTGAAGAAGCAGTAAGAAAACTAAAGCAAGCCATAATAACAGCCCCAGCATTGGGATTGCATGATTACAAAAAGCCTTTTAACCTATTCTGCCATGAAAACAGAGGGCATTCTTTAGGGGTGCTCACCCAGAAATACGGACCAAAACAAAGACCAGTGGCATACTGTTCAGCCCAGCTGGATCTGATTATCAGAGGAGCACCATCCTGTGTCCGAGCAGTGGCAGCAGTAGCAATACTGAGGGAAAAGGTGACAGACCTTGTGCTTGATCATCCACTGTGTATACAAGTACCGCACGCTGTAACAGAAATACTAAGTCAACAACAAGCATCACAAGGAGAAAAGGAGAAATGTACACGATTGGGGGCAGAAGAAGATGAACATGGACTTTGGAAGTCAAGAGAATTAAAGTACTGTCTACCAGCAGCTCTATTTCCACCTATGTTACAAGTAGCTCATGGACAAGTACATCATTCAAAGGAGGCCATGGTGAATAGAGTACAAGAGCATTGGATAGCTCCAGGCTTCAATAAAGCTGCAACAAACTTTGTAGCAGGATGCTGGATCTATGGAATCAGCAATCCAGGACAAAGAACCAAGACACCTCTAGGAACTATACCCAAAGCCTCTTACCCATTTCAAAGACTACAAATCAACTATATACAGTTGCCACGAAGCGGTCCATATAAATATGTACTAGTAGCAACGGACATGTTTAGTCACTGGGCCGAAGCCTGGCCAGTAGGCAAAGCCACAGCAAAAACCACTGCAAAAAAACTGATAGCAGAAGTAGTATGTAGATTTGGGATATCTGAGGTTATAGAATCAGATAGAGGTACACATTTCACAGGAGAAGTCATGCAGCATATAATGAAAGATTTGGGGGTACAGCAGGCCTTCCACGTGCCTTACCGTCCCCAGGCGAGTGGGGAGGGGGAACATCTGAACTTTGACCTTAAGCTAAAACTACAGAAAATGATGACAGAAACCAAAAGAACTTGGCCAGAATGCCTACCTATAGTCTTGTTCAATATTGGGACCACACCTATGAGACCTAGTAAACTGACTCCATATGAAATATTGTTTGGGTCAGCTCCAAGAACAGGTTGTTATTATCCACAACAATTACAACATAATCATGGTGATTTAACAGGTTATGTACAGGAGGTCTGTAAAACATTGACTAACCTCCATTGCCGAGTGTTTTCTTCCATTCCAGACCCAGAAGGATCAGCTACGCATAAGCTAAACCCAGGAGATTGGGTCTATTTAAAGAGACATGTGAGAAAGACCTTTGAACCAAGATATGATGGTCCATATCAAGTGCTGCTAACCATGCCTACCTCAAATTAAGGTGAAAGGTCGTGATACCTGATTACACGCCTCCCACTCGAAGAAGCTGACAGTGACTCTCCAGCCATAAGAATTAAGTTGCTTATCCTTTGGTTGTTGTTAAGGGTAATCCCCAAGGTTTGGACTATAAGTCCAGGCAACTGGTTTACTGAAAGGGAATAGTTCAGGCCTAGTGTAGGTAGAATAGGGAGAAAAAGTGGAATCAAAAAGAGGGGAAATGATAGTGTAGGAGCTTCCGCAGTATAGCAAATATATATTGATTCACGCTTTTTCGCATTTATTAAGATATTTACTGTTAATCACAAAATGGGTTCATGTGTCCTTAAGAAAAATATTGCAGAGCTGGTCAATACTATATTTGCTGAATATCTTGTTTTAAAGCATGACTTGTACAAAGACAAATGCAACATTAAATGTATCCAAGGCGGACAAAGCAACACCAGATATATCCAAGGCTAATTGAGAAGAATGTTGAAAGAAATCTTTTGAGTTTATGTCTGAAAGACTGATAAACGAAACAATAACCATTTTCAAGGCTGTTCTAGTTGCCACTTGGAACATTGTATGACAATCGATGTATTTCAAGACATACATGGTGTATTCTGATTGGCTAAATGTATTGGCAAACATGAATCCTTTGTCTTTAAGCTATAAATAATAAAGCTATGACGGCCCCTAGCAGGTCATTTTATGATTTGATTAAGGTTACACATGATCTTGTGTCCTTTTTTCATTTACTGATCTCCAACCGGTTGCTAAAGGAACAGAATTCTGACTGATGACTGCAGAGAGTTTATAGACTAAACCTGAACAGGTTAACATGCCCTAACAGCCTCCTAGGTTAAGACAGCGAGTGTTCCTGGAATTCCATGCCAAGAGGTCGGCATGGCATCCGGGTATTGCCAGAACTCAGGAGTTGCTGTCTAGGGCGGTGTGGTGGCCCTCGGTGGCTAGGGATTCGGGCATGTGACGTTTGTGCCCGAAATAAAACTCCTAGAGGGGTTCCTGTCGGCCCATTACATCCACTCTCTATTCCATCTAAGCCATGGACCCACATTTCCATGGATTTTGTGGTGGACTTGCCCAAATCCTCGGGGATGACAGCCATTTGGGTTGTCGTTGACAGGTTTTCGAAGATGGCGCATTTCGTTCCACTGGTAGGGTTGCCATCGGCCAGACGCCTGTCTGAGTTATTTATGCAGCATGTTGTGCGCCTCCACGGGTTGCCACTTGATGTGGTCTCTGACCGTGGATCCCAGTTTGTGGCCAAATTCTGGAGGGCATTTTGTTCTGATCTCCAGATTTCTGTGAGCTTGTCGTCAGGCTACCATCCACAGTCTAATGGGCAGACTGAGAGGGTGAACCAGTCCTTGGAGCAGTTCCTCAGGTGTTATGTCTCCAAGTGTCATACTGACTGGGTTGCTCATCTATCCATGGCGGAGTTTGCCTATAACAACGCGGCTCACTGCTACAGGGATGTCTCCCTTCCTTTGTGTGTATGGGCATCATCCTAAGGCCAATTCTTTTGACCCCCTGGATTCCACGCCTGGTGGTTCCTCTGTGGTTTCGGCCCTTAGGGGTATTTGGAGGAAAGTTAAGAAAGCCCTTGTGTCTGTGTCATTAGTGACCAAAAGGGTTTTTGATAAGCGGAGAAGACCCTGCAGCTTTAAATTAGGAGACTTCGTCTGGTTGTCCACCAAGAATTTGAAGTTGAGACAGCCATCTCATAAGTTAGGCCCCCGGTTCATCGGCCCTTATAAGATCACCAGGGTTATCAATCTGGTGGCATTTCAGTTAGATCTGCCCCGTTCATTGGGTATCAATAAAACATTTCATTGTTCCCTTTTAAAACTGGCAGTTAGTAATCCTTCTTCCAGTGGAAGACCTTCTCCTCTTCTGATACGGGGTCAGAGGGAGTTTGTGGTTGAAAGGGTTCTTGACTCCAAGATGGTTCGGGGTCGGCTGTCATTTTTGGTGCACTGGAAGGGGTATGGCCCGGAGGAGCGGTCGTGGGTGCGCAGTTGTGATCTTCATGCCGCCAGACTGATACGTTCTTTCTTCTCGCAGTTCCCCGATAAACCCGGTGGTAGGGGTTCTTTGACCCCTCGTCAGAGGGGGGTACTGTTAGGATCTCCTGTTCTGTACTGCCACGTCGCCATGGCAACCGGGAGGCAAGTGTTAGCGAAGTAACCTGAGCGCAGCTGATACTCCGGTCCGGGTTTTTACTGTGTAGTGGTTACAGGCTGTGTGCACGGCAGGGAATCCGGCGCTGGTTTTGTGCTCACAGTCTGTGAGGTCTGAGTGGGGCGTGGACAACACCTGCTATATAAACCATCCTCTCAGGCTAGGCAAATGCTGCTGAATCTTTGTTTGTTAGTCAGTTCCAGAGAGTTAGCTAGTACTATGTGACTTTGTATTTACTTGTTGCTTACTGCGAATAGGCCTTGGGATTCGGTACTTCATTTTGCCAATCCGGACCTAGCAGTAAGACTGGAGTCAGTTGTTTAACCTGCTGGGGTTCTTTTGCTATTCTGTGAACCCAGCAGGTTTGCGGCTGTACTCTCAGACCTGCTTGCTTAATCCTCCCTCACTGTGCAGGGCGTCCAGGTGTCAGTTTAGTGGCAGTAAGCTGAACCTGTGCCCTGCAAGTGGGGGTTAGGATTGTGGATACTCTCCTTGTGTCTATATTTCTATCTCTGACCAAGGAGTTTATTCCCACACCCGTTGGTAACCCTTTGGGGTTTTTCCTGTTGCTCTTAGCAACATCATTTTGGGTGCTCCACATGTTAAATCACTACATCTCGCTTCATTGTCCGCTCTATTCCATCTGAGCATTCCTGACACTAGGGAGACACCCAATTCCTGAGCCTTTGGGCTTCCCCGTTCATTTTGTGTTTATTAGTTATTCCATCACCTCCTGTGTATGTTGTGTTATACTGTCTGTGAGTTCGTTTTGCCTCGCATCCCTCTCTGTTCATACACCGGTATACTCCTGTTAGCACTGGTGTGCGTAACAGCCTCTTTGTAGTTCCGAAGCTGGACGGCTCGGTCAGACCGATTTTAAACCTGAAAAATCTGAATCTCTACCTGAAAAGGTTCAAGTTCAAGATGGAATCCCTGAGGGCGGTGATTTCCAGTCTGGAGGAGAGGGACTTCATGGTGTCAGTGGACATAAAGGATGCTTACTTGCATGTTCCCATTTATCCTTCTCACCAAGCTTATCTGAGATTCGCAGTACAGGATTGCCATTACCAGTTCCAGACGTTGCCGTTCGGTCTCTCCACGGCACCGAGGGTATTCACTAAGGTGGTGGCGGAGATGATGGTCCTCCTTCATCAAAAAGGAGTCAATATAATTCCTTATCTGGACGATCTCCTAATAAAAGCGAGATCCAGGGAACAGTTGGTGCGGAACATCGCACTCTCCCTGTCAATACTCCAACAACATGGTTGGATCATGAATTTTCCAAAGTCGCAGTTGGAACCAATGACAAGATTGTCTTTTTTAGGCATGATTCTGGACACAGAAGTACAGAGAGTATTTCTTCCAGTGGAAAAGGCTCTGGAAATCCAGAAAATGGTCAAACAAATATTGAAACCAACAAGAGTGTCGATCCATCAATGCATTCGGTTGTTGGGGAAAATGGTAGCGGCCTACAAGGCCATACAGTTTGGCCGATTTCATGCCAGAGTATTCCAGTGGGACCTGTTGGACAAGTGGTCCGGATACCACCTACACATGCACCGGAAGATAATCCTGTCCTCCAAAGCCAGGATTTCGCTCCTGTGGTGGCTACACAGTTCTCACCTACTAGAGTGACGCAGGTTTGGGATTCAGGACTGGGTCCTGGTAACCACGGATGCAAGTCTCCGAGTCTGGGGAGCTGTCACACAGGGGGAAAACTTCCAAGGAAAATGGTCAAGTCAGGAAGCCTGCCTGCACATAAATGTTCTGGAATTGAGAGCCATTTACAACGGCCTTCTACAAGCGGTACATCTTCTTCAAGATCATCCCGTGCAGATACAGTCGGACAATGTAACAGCAGTCGCGTACATAAACAGGCAAGGCGGAACGAAAAGCAGGGCGGGAATGGCAGAGGTGACAAGGATTCTCCTCTGGGCAGAGAGACATGTAAGAGCTCTGTCAGCAATTTTCATTCCAGGAGTGGACAACTGGGAAGCAGACTTCCTCAGCAGAGACGATCTCCATCCAGGAGAGTGGGGCCTCCACCAAAAAGTATTCGCAGAGGTGACAAGTCTTTGGGGAGTTCCTCAAGTAGACATGATGGCATCTCGTCTAAACAAGAAGCTTCAGAGATATTGTTCCAGGTTGAGAGACCCTCAAGCAATAGCAGTGGATGCACTGGTGACCCCGTGGGTGTTTCGGTCGGTATATGTGTTCCCTCCACTTCCACTGATTCCAGAAGTTCTCAAAATAATAAGAAGAACAAGAGTTCGAGCAATCTTCATTGCCCCAGACTGGCCGAGGAGGGCTTGGTATCCAGATCTTCAGGAGTTGGTCATAGAAGATCCTCGGCCTCTTCCTCCTCGAGAGGACCTACTACAGCAGGGGCCATGTGTTTATCAAGACTTACCGTGGCTACATTTGACGGCATGGCTGTTGAGCGCCGGATCCTAGCCCGAAAGGGTATTCCCAAGGAAGTCATCCCCACTCTTATTCAGGCCAGGAAAGGAGTAACGTCTAAACATTACCACCGTATTTGGAGAAAATATGTGTCTTGGTGTGAATCCAAGAAGGCTCCTATGGAAGAGTTTGAATTGGGACGTTTTCTCCAGCCTGGTGTGGATGTGGGCCTTAGATTGGGGTCAATCAAGGTCCAGATTTCAGCCTCATCAGTTTTCTTTCAAAAGCAATTGGCCTCCTTTCCAGAAGTCCAGACGTTCGTGAAAGGGGTTCTGCACATCCAGCCTCCATTTGTGCCTCCAGTGGCACCATGGGACCTTAATATGGTGTTGCAGTTCCTTCAGTCAGATTGGTTTGAACCTCTGCAGGAGATAGAATTGAAGTTTCTCACTTGGAAAGTGGTGATGCTTTTGGCCTTGGCATCTGCAAGGAGGGTGTCTGAGTTGGGGGCCTTGTCTCACAAGAGCCCTTACCTGATCTTCCATGAAGATAGGGCGGAGTTGAGAACTCGCCAACATTTTCTTCTAAAGGTTCTATCCACATAAACCAACCTATTGTGGTGCCAGTAGCTACTGACACTTTCACTGAGTCAAAGTCTCTAGATGTGGTTAGAGCTTTGAAGATTTATGTCGCAAGAACAGCTCGGATACGGAAAACAGAGGCTCTGTTTGTCCTGTATGCTCCCAACAAGATTGGGTGTCCTGCTTTTAAGCAGACTATTGCGCGCTGGATCAGAGGTATGATTCAGCACGCTCATTCTATGGCAGGATTGCCGATACCGAAGTCGGTGAAGGCCCATTCTGCTAGGAAAGTGGGCTCATCCTGGGCGGCTGCCCGGGGCGTCTTGGCTTTACAACTTTGCTGAGCGGCTACTTGGTCAGGGTCAAACACATTTGCTAAGTTTTATAAGTTTGACACTTTGGCCGATGAGGACCTCAAGTTTGGTCAATCGGTGCTGCAGAGTCATCCGCACTCTCCCGCCCGTACTGGAGCTTTGGTATAACCCCATGGTACTGAAGTGGACCCCAACATCCTCTAGGACGTATGAGAAAATAGGATTTCTCTTACGTCCTAGAGGATGCTGGGGACTCCGTAAGGACCATGGGGTAAAGACGGGCTCCGCAGGAGATAGGGCACCTAAAAAGTACTTTGACTATAGGTGTGCACTGGCTCCTCCCTCTATGCCCCTCCTCCAGACCTCAGTTAGATCTTGTGCCCAGAGGAAAATGGGTGCACTGCAGAGAGCTCTCCAGAGTTTTCTGTGGAAAAAGAATTTTGGTAGGTTTTTTATTTTCAGGGAGTCCTGTTGGCAACAGGCTCCCTGCATCGTGGGGGACCGAGGAGAGAGAAGCAGAGCTGGCTTGTCAAGTTGGGCACTGCTTCTAAGGCTACTGGACACCATTAGCTCCAGAGGGAGTCGGAACACAGGTCTCACCTGGGGTTCGTCCCGGAGCCGCGCCGCCGTCCTCCTCACAGATGCCGAAGGTAGAAGCGGATAGAGAAGACAGAAGACATCTTAGGTGGCAGAAGACATCAGATCTTCATGAGGTAAGGCGCGCAGCGGTAAGCTGCGCGCCATTGCTCCCAGTCACACACACACAGAGCAGCATTGAAGGGTGCAGGGCGCAGGGGGGGGCGCCCTGGGCAGCAATAAACCTCACATTTTGGCACAAAATAGTGGCATTAGACTGCGGAGGCAGTAAATCGCTGATCCCCCGCCATTTTATTGAAAATTCACTGGGACCGAAGCCCGCCGTCGGGTGGGCGGGGCTTGATCCTCAGCACTAACCAGCGCCATTTTCTCCACAGCAGCTGCATGAGAAAGAAAACGCTGGCTCCCTGGTCTCTCACCTGCTGAACACAGGCTGGAAAAAAGAGGAGGGGGAACTTTGGCGACGCAGTGAGTGGGAATTGACATAATATATATAAAAAAGCGCTATCTGGATATATATATTTTCTTCCAGTGTTGTTAAGCGCTGGTGTGTGCTGGCATACTCTTTTTCTGTCTCTCCTTAGGACCTGGTTGGGGTTTTGTCCCCTTATAGGTTAATCCCTGCGTGTGTGGGGTGTCGGTACGTGTGTGTCGACATGTCTGAGGCGGAAGGCTTCTCCAAGGAGGAGGTGGAGCAAATGAGTGGTGTGTCCCCGTCGGTTGTGCCGACTCCAGATTGGATGGACATGTGGCAGACGTTGCATGCAAGTGTGGCATCTTTACATAAAAGGCTTGATAAGGCTGGTTTTGGGGGGACATCAGGCGGTCAATCCTCAGATTGGACCGACTCACAGGGTCCGTCAGGGTCTCAAAAGCGTCCCTTAACACAAGACTCTACTACCGACACGGATTCTGATTCCAGTGTCGACTATGACGAAGTAAAATTGCACCCTAGGGTGACTAAAACCATTCAGTGTATGATTGTGGCAATAAGGGATGTGTTACATATTGTGGATGAACCCTCGGTCCCCGACACAAGGGCACACATGTGACGCTTGTCCAAGAAGGTGGCGCTACCGTCTCCTGACACAGCGGCCCTTAAGGACCCTGCAGATCGCAGGCAAGAAACTACCTTAAAGGGTATTTATTCTCATACGGTTGCTGTGTTAAGACCGACGATTGCGTCGGCATGGGTGTGTAGCGCAAGTGCAGCTTGGACAGATGAGCTGACAGATCAATTTGATACTATGGATAAAGATACTATATTCCTAACTCTAGCCCATATAAAAGACGCAGTCTTATTTATGAGGGATGCCCAAAGGGACATTGGATTGCTAGCTTCTAGGGCCAATGCCATGTCTATCTCAGCGAGAAGATCCTTATGGATTCGCCAATGGACAGGTGATGCGGATTCCAAAAAACATATGGAAGTACTACCCTATAAGGGTGATGTATTGTTTGGGGATGGGCTGACGGATCTGGTTTCCACAGCTACAGCAGGTAAATCAAATTTTTTACCATATATTCCCCAACAGCAAAAGAAAGCAACACCCTATCAGATGCAGTCCTTTCGGTCGCACAAGTCCAAAAGAGGTCGGGCATCCTCTTTCCTCGCCAGAGGTAAGGGCAGAGGCAAGAGAGCACCTGCTTCGGCAGGTGCCCAGGAACAAAAGTCCTCCCCGGCTGCTCCAAAAACCACAGCATGACGCTGGGACTCTTCTGAGGGAGTCCGCACCGGTGGGGGCACGTCTTCGACTTTTCAGTCAGGCCTGGGTCAGTTCGGACCTGAATCCCTGGGTGTTGGAAATAGTTTCCCAGGGTTATGAATTGGAATTCGAGGATGTGCCCCCGAGCCGATTTTTCAAATCGGCCCTACCAGCTTCCACATCGGAAAGGGATGTAGTGTTAGCTGCAATTCAAACGCTGTGTATACAGCAAGTGATAATCAAGGTTCCCCTGCACCAGCAGGGAAGAGGTTACTATTCAACCCTATTTGTGGTCCCGAAACCGGACGGTATGGTCAGACCGATTTTGAATCTGAAATCCCTAAACCTGTACATAAAAAGATTCAAATTCAAAATGGAATCTCTCAGAGCAATAATAGCCAACATGGAGGAGGGGGAGTTTATGGTGTCTCTGGACATAAAGGATGTGTACCTTCATGTCCCCATATATGCCCCCCATCAGGAATACCTGAGATTCGCTGTACAGGATTGTCATTACCAATTTCAGACGTTGCCGTTTGGACTTTCCACGGCCCCGAGGATTTTCACCAAGATAATGGCGGAAATAATGGTGGTCCTGCGCAAGCATGGAGTCACAATTATCCCATAGTTGGACGATCTCCTGATAAAAGCGAGATCAAGGGAGAAATTGCTGAGCAGTGTGGCGCTCTCTCTGAGACGGTTGGATTCTAAATCTACCGAATTCTAAATCTACCGAAGTCACAGTTGATTCCGACAACTCGACTACTGTTCCTAGGTATGATACTGGATACGGAACAAATGAAGGTCTTTCTCCCAATAGAGAAAGCCCAAGACATCCAGAACATGGTCAGAGACCTGCTAAAACCGAAAAGGGTGTCAGTTCACCAATGCACTCGAGTTCTGGGGAAAATGTTGGCGGCCTACGAGGCCATTCCCTTCGGAAGGTTCCATTCAAGGACAATTCAATGGGACCTTCTGGACAAGTGGTCCGGGTCCCATCTGCACTTACATCGGAAAATAACTCTGTCCCCAGGAACCAGAGTGTCCCTCCTGTGTTGGTTGCAAAGTGCTCACCTGCTGGAGGGTCGCCGGTCCGGGATTCAGGACTGGATCCTGGTTACCACGGACGCGAGTCTCCGAGGATGGGGAGCGGTCACACAGGGAAAGACTTTTCAGGGTCTTTGGTCAGACCCGGAGTCCTGTCTACACATCAATGTGTTGGAACTCAGAGCCATTTACAACGGCCTTCTACAAGCGGAGAGTTTTCTTCGAAACCTACCGGTTCTGATTCAATCAGACAATGTCACAGCAGTGGCTCATGTGAACCGCCAAGGCGGGACAAGAAGAAGAGTCGCGATGGCGGAAGCCACAAGGATACTTCGCTGGGCGGAAAATCATGTAAGCGCTCTGTCGGCTGTCTTCATTCCGGGAGTGGACAACTGGGAAGCAGACTTCCTCAGCAGACACGATCTCCATCCAGGAGAGTGGGGACTTCATCAACACGTCTTTGGGGAACTCCTCAAATAGACATGATGGCGTCACGCCTCAACAAAAAACTTCGGAGGTATTGTGCCAGGTCTCGGGACCCTCAGGCAGTAGCAGTAGACGCACTGGTAACACCGTGGGTGTTCGAATCGGTCTACGTGTTTCCTCTTCTTCCTCTCATCACGAAAGTGTTGAGGATCATAAGACGAAGAAGAGTACAGACGATACTCGTTGTCCCAGACTGGCCTCGAAGGGCCTGGTACTCGGATCTACAAGAGATGCTCACAGGAGACCCCTGGCCTCTTCCTCTGCGGGAAGACCTGTTGCAGCAGGGGCCCTGTGTATTTCAAGACTTACCGCGGTTACGTTTGACGGCATGGCGGATGAACGCCGAATCCTAGCAAAAAAGGGGATTCCGGAAGAGGTCATCCCTACTTTAATAAAGGCTAGGAAGGAGGTGACGATAAAACATTATCACCGTATCTGGCGAAAGTATGTGTCTTGGTGTGAGACCAAGAATGCACCTACGGAAGATTTTCATCTGGGTCGTCTTCTCCACTTCCTACAGACAGGAGTGGATATGGGCCTGAAATTAGGCTCGGTTAAGGGGGGTCATTCCGAGTTGTTCGCTCGGTAAATTTCTTCGCATCACAGCGATTTTCCGCTTAGTGCGCATGCGCAATGTCCGCACTGCGACTGCGCCAAGTAAATTTGCTATGCAGTTAGGAATTTTACTCACGGTTTTTTCTTCGTTCTGGTGATCGTAATGTGATTGACAGGAAGTGGGTGTTTCTGGGCGGAAACTGGCCGTATTATGGGAGTGTGTGAAAAAACGCTACCGTTTCTGGGAAAAACGCGGGAGTGGCTGGAGAAACGGAGGAGTGTCTGGGCGAACGCTGGGTGTGTTTGTGACGTCAAACCAGGAACAACAAGCACTGAACTGATCGCACTGGCAGAGTAAGTTTCGAGTTACTCAGAAACTGCACAGAGATGTCTTATCGCAATATTGCGAATCTTTCGTTCGCAATTTTAAGAAGCTAAGATTCACTCCCAGTAGGCGGCGGCTTAGCGTGTGCAAAGCTGCTAAAAGCAGCTTGCGAGCGAACAACTCGGAATGACCCCCAAGGTACAGATTTCGGCCCTCTCGATTTTCTTTCAGAAGGAATTGGCTTCTCTTCCAGAAGTCCAGACGTTTGTAAAGGGAGTGCTGCACATCCAGCCCCCTTTTGTGCCTCCAGTGGCACCATGGGACCTGAACGTGGTGTTGCAGTTCCTAAAATCACACTGGTTTGAACCGCTTAACAAGGTTCAGTTGAAATTTCTTACCTGGAAGGTGGTCATGTTGTTGGCCTTAGCATCAGCAAGGCGAGTGTCAGAATTGGCGGCTCTCTCACACAAGAGCCCCTACTTGATTTTTCATGTGGATCGAGCTGAATTGAGGACACGTCCACAATTTTTGCCTAAAGTGGTTTCGTCGTTCCATATGAATCAACCTATTGTGGTGCCTGTGTATTTATGTAGCCAGGACGACTAGTATTAGGAAAACAGAGGCTCTGTTTGTCCTGTATGCGGCCAATAAGATTGGCGCTCCGGCTTCAAAGCAGACTATTGCTCGCTGGATCTGTAATACGATTCAGCAGGCTCACTCTGCGGTTGGATTGCCGATACCAAATTCGGTTAAGGCCCATTCCACTAGGAAGGTGGGCTCTTCTTGGGCGGCTGCCCGAGGCGTCTCGGCTTTACAACTTTGCCGAGCGGCGACTTGGTTGGGGTCAAACACTTTTCCTAAATTCTACAAGTTTGATACCCTGGCTGATGAGGACCTAACGTTTGCTCAGTCGGTGCTGCAGAGTCATACGCACTCTCCCGCCCGATTGGATGCTTTGGTATAAACCCCATGGTCCTTACGGAGTCCCCAGCATCCTCTAGGACGTAAGAGAAAATAAGATTTTAAACCTACCGGTAAATCTATTTCTCCTAGTCCGTAGAGGATGCTGGGCGCCCGTCCCAGTGCGGGAAACTCTGCAAGACTTATATATAGTTGTTGCTTACATAAGGGTTATGTTACAGTTGACATCGGTCTTGGACCGTTACTCTTGTTTTTTTGTTCATACTGTTAACTGGTTATGTATGTTCCAGGTTACATGGTATGATTGGTGTGGGCTGGTATGAATCTTGCCCTTGGATTGCTAAATCCTGCCTTGTATTGTCCATCTCCTCTGGGCACAGTTCTCTAACTGAGGTCTGGAGGAGGGGCATAGAGGGAGGAGCCAGTGCACACCCATAGTCAAAGTTCTTTTTAGGTGCCCTATCTCCTGCGGAGCCCGTCTATACCCCATGGTCCTTACGGAGTCCCCAGCATCCTCTACGGACTAGGAGAAATAGATTTACCGGTAGGTTTAAAATCTTATTTTTTAATACCTACCGGTAAATCCTTTTCTCCTAGTCCGTAGAGGATGCAGGGCACCCGACCCAGTGCGTACTTTACGTGCAGTTTGCTCATTATCATTACACAAGTTGTGTTACGTTTGTTTTCAGCATGTTGCTGCAAATGGTTCATGCCTGTTGGCGTGTGTTTTGTTGAATGCCATGTTGTGCAGCATGGTTGAGTTGTGAGCTGGTATGAATCTCACCATTAGTTTAAAAGTAAATCCTTTCCTCGAAATGTCCGTCTCCCTGGGCACAGTTCCTATAACTGAGGTCTGGAGGAGGGGCATAGAGGGAGGAGCCAGTTCACACCCTTTGAAAAGTCTTAAAGTGCCCATGGCTCCTGCGGAACCGTCTATACCCCATGGTACTGAAGTTGACCCCAGCATCCTCCACGGACTAGGAGAAAAGGATTTACCGGTAGGTATTAAAATCCTATTTTCTGAGGGAGTTTAAGTTCAAAATGGAGTCTCTAAGGGCAGTGATAACAGGTCTGGAGGAGGGGGAATTCCTGGTATCCCTGGATATCAAGGATGCGTACTTCCACATTCCTATTTGGCTGCCGCATCAAGCTTATCTTTGATTCGCACTGTTGGACTGTCATTTTCAGTTCCAGGTCCTGCCATTCGGCCTCTCCACAGCACCAAGGGTATTCACCATGGTGATGGCAGAAATTATGGTTCTCCTCCGCAGACAGGGGGTTAACATAATTCCATATCTGGACGATCTGCTGATAAAACCATCATCCAAGGAGAAGCTGTTACGGTCCATAGCTCTCATGACCAAGATTCTCAGGGAACATGGTTGGATCCTGAATCTTCCAAAATCACATTTGGAACCAACCAGGAGGTTGTCCTTTCTGGGAATTATCCTCGACACGGAAGTAAAGAGGATGTTTCTTCCAGAGGAAAAAGCTTTGGTAATGCAAACAATGGTCCGGGATGTCCTGAAGCCAACCCGGGTGTCGGTTCATCAGTGCATTCGCCTTCTGGGGAAGATGGTGGCCTCTTACGAGGCTCTGCAGTATGGGAGGTTTCACGCTCGGTCCTTCCAACTGGATCTCCTGGACAAGTGGTCGGGATCCCAGCTACACATGCACCAGAGAATACGTCTGTCACCAAAGGCCAGGATTTCACTCCTCTGGTGGCTGCAATTACCTCACCTTCTGGAGGGCCGCAGGTTCGGGATTCAGGACTGGATCCTTCTAACCACGGATGCAAGTCTCGGGGCTGGGGCGCAGTCACTCAAGGGGAAACCTTCCAAGGAAGGTGGTCAAGTCTGGAAGCCGGCCTGCCGATAAACATTCTGGAACTAAGAGCCGTTTACAACTGTCTTCTCCAAGCGGCCCATCTTCTGAGACATCGGGCCATTCAAGTGCAGTCGGACAATGTAACGACAGTGGCTTACATAAACCGTCAAGGCGGAACAAAAAGCAGAGCTGCAATGTCAGAGGTGACAAAAATCATCCTCTGGGCAGAAACACACGTGTTGGCGCTGTCAGCAATCTTCATTCCGGGAGTAGACAACTGAGAAGCGGACTTCCTCAGCAGACACGATCTCCTTCCAGGGGAGTGGGGTTTCCATCCGGTGGTATTCAAGGAGGTAACAGATCTTTGGGGCATACCCCTAATCGACATGATGGCCTCTCGTCTCAACAAGAAGCTTCAGCGGTATTGTTCCAGGTCGAGGGACCCGCAAGCAGTGGCGGTGGATGCCCTAGTGACTCTGTGGGTGTTCCAGTCACTGTACTCATTCCAAGAGTTCTCAAACTCATAAGGAGAACAAGAGTTCAGGCGATCCTCATTGCTCCAGACTGGCCAAGAAGGGCTTGGTACGCGGATCTTCTGGATCTACTGCTTAGAAGAGCCAAGGCCTCTTCCTCTTCGGGAGGACCTGCTGCAGCAGGGGCCGTTCGCTTATCAAGACTTACCGCGGCTACGTTTGACAGCGTGGAGGTTAAACGCCAGATATTAGCTCGGAAGGGCATTCCGAACAAGGTTATTCCTACCCTGATACAGGCTAGGAAAGGAGTAACGTCTAAACATTACCATTGTATTTGGAAAAGATATGTATCTTGGTGTGAGTCCAAGAAGTTTCCTATGGTGGAGTTTCAACTGGGACGGTTTCTCCTCTTCCTGCAAGCAGGTGTGGATATGAGCCTGAGGTTGGGATCCGTAAAGGTCCAGATTTCGGCCCTATCCATTTTCTTCCAGAAACAGTTGGCTTTCCTCCCAGAGGTTCAGACCTTTTTGAAAGGAGTTCGGCACATCCAGCCTCCCTTTGTGCCGCCTACGGTGCCATGGGATCTTAACGTGGTGCTGCAGTTTCTCCAATCGGATTGGTTCGAGCCTCTACAGGAGGTTGAGGTCAAGTTTCTCACATGGAAGGCTGTCACTTCGTTGGCCTTAGCTTCTGCTAGACGTGTGTCGGAGCTGGGGGCTTTGTCTTGTAAGAGCCCCTACTTGATCTTCCATGAAGATAGAGCTGAGCTCAGGACACGTCAGCAGTTCCTTCCGAAGGTTGTGTCGGCATTTCATATCAACCAACCTATTGTGGTGCCAGTTGCGACTGACTCCTCAATTTCATCAAAGTCCTTGGATGTTGTAAGAGCTCTGAAAATCTATGTGAAGAGGACTACTCATCACAGAAAATCGGACTCTCTGTCCTGTATGATCCCAAGAAACTTGGGTGTCCTGCATCTAAGCAGACCATCTCTCACTGGATCAGGTTCACTATCCAGCATGCGTATTCTACGGCAGGATTGCCTTGTCCTACGTCTGTTAAGGCCCACTCTACTCGTAAGTTGGGTTCTTCCTGGGCGGTTGCCCAGGGTGTCTCGGCTTTACAGCTTTGCCGAGCGGCTACTTGGTCAGGGTCGAACACGTTTGCCAAGTTCTACAAGTTCGATACCTTGGCCGATGAGGACCTGAAGTTTGGTCAATCAGTTCTGCAGGAGCCTCCGCGCTCTCCCTCCCATTCTGGGAGCTTTGGTACATCCCCATGGTACTAATGTGGACCCCAGCATCCTCTAGGACGTAAGAGAAAATAGGATTTTAATTACCTACCGGTAAATCCTTTTCTCGTAGTCCATAGAAGATGCTGGGTGCCCGCCCAGCACTTCTTGATCCTGCAGTTGTTACTTAGTTCAGTACTGCTTAGTTCTTGGTTAAGTACTGTTTTGTTACTTGGTTAAGTAATCTTGTTCACTCGTTGCTGATGTTTCAAGCTAGTTAGCTTGGTTTGCCTTGTGTGTGTGAGCTGGAGTGAATCTCGCCACTATTTGTGTAAAATCCTTCTCTCAAAGATGTCCGTCTCCTCGGGCACAGTTTCTAGACTAAGTCTGGTAGGAGGGGGAGAGGGAGGAGCCAGCCCACACTCTCAAAGTGCCAGTGGCTCCTAGTGCACCCGTCTATACCCCATGGTACTAATGTGGACCCCAGCATCCTCTACGGACTACGAGAACAGGATTTACCGGCAGGTAATTAAAATCCTATTTTCAGTCAATGACTGTGTTTCAGCCTACATATGAAAATGATGATTATTGTCACCTGTTTGGTATAATTGGTTAATCATGCACCTGACTAAAATCCTACAAAATTGCTGACCTTGTGCAAGTGTACCTAGAAGAATTGATGCTGTTTTGAAGGCAAAGGGTGGTCACACCAAATATTGATTTGATTTAGATTTCTCTTGTGTTCATTCACTTTGCATTTTGTTAATTTATAAAAAAAAAAACTATTAACACTTATGTTTTTTGAATGCATTCTTACTTTGCAGCATTTTTTCCATACCCGCCAAAAACTTTTCTATATTATTGTACATTTATAGTTTTTCTGTGCAGTAAATACTGGTTGCTTTTGCATGTAGCCCACATATGTTAGCTTTATTTTTACACTGCAATTTTATATTTCAGTTTGGACACACCTCACCCAATCTAAATCTCTCTGTACATGTTACTTCTGCCCCACTGTCAATGCAGCATGGTTTTGCCCAGCTGCTTGCTTTTTTGGTTTGCTTCCACATCTGAATTACCGCCGTTATGTCCACTGTCAGATACTATAATTAGTTATGGTTGTTACTGTTGCAGCTTACTTTTCCATAACAAGCCTGAGCAAACAATGTTGCAAAATGCTAATTCAAATGTTATTTGCATGCTGGGATACTGTGCAGCTTTACTTTGCTGTTTAAAATTAAGGTAGGACATGCCCACATCCCTACACTAAGGGTTTTATTCAGACGTATAATCTGCACCTGCCAAGTGGTGGATCTAAGGGTATCCGGTCTTTAGGTCAACCACTATTGGTCGACATGCATTAGGTTGACATGGTCATTAGGTTAAAATGGTCACTAGGTCAACACATAAAAGGTTCAACATGAGTTTTTCACATTTCTTAAAATGTTTTTAACTTTTTCATACTTTACAATCAACATGGACTACGATTGGGAATAGTAACCTGGGCAGAGCGCAGCGGTAGCAGAGCAAGACACCTTGCCCGAAGCTGCAAGCCATGCGAAGAGATACGGTGCACTAATTGGGGTTCCCGGTTGCTTTACAAAGAAAACACCAAAATTTTTTTTTAAACTTGTCAACCTTTTCCATGTCGACCTAATGACCATGTCGGCCTATTTCAGGTGTCGACCAATAGTGGTCAACCTAGTTACTGTCGGCCCAATGATCCACACCCAGATCTAAGGATTCTGAAAGTGGGCATTTCGGTCCTTGCATATTCAGACACACAGATGTACGCCAGGTAAGGGCTTTGTAGTGGCATTATTCACAGACGCAACTGCGGCAAAAGACACGTATATGTCTGCATCCAGCTCTGATCAGGCTGTAAGTCTGTCCACATATTAAAAATGACCTTAAATCCACCCGCAGTGCAAGATGATTTTGCCAAGGATCAAAATTGCATTGTTGTACAGCTGAATTTACACCTAACTCCTAATTAGTGAGAATTACAGATGATCAGCGGGCAACTGATTCTTTTCAATGTGCTTGCCTGTTCTTAGTATCCCACAGCTCTTCTGCACACATGTAGAATTGCTGACCTGTATGGGTACATGTAGTGATAAACAAGGACACGAGCAGTGTCGGACTGGGGCATGAAGTGCCCACCGGGGAATGCAGTGATAAGGGCCCATACATAGGGGTGTGGACAGCCTCCACAGAGGCTTGAAATACACAGTTATCTTGTGCAGTGTAATGCAACATAATTATCTACCATGTATAATACAAGTGCACAGCCTGGAACCTGATCCCTATACCCCTGTGGGCCAGTCCGACCCTGGACACGAGTAGCCACTTATGCCAGTTAAGATTCAAAAGTGCGCCAGCACAACAATCAGCAATGATACGTCGAGCCAATTAACAGGCAACAGGTCAGGGCAGATGGCAAAAACTAATGTTCTGAACACTATAACCAATCCAGCTTGGAATACGGGGGGTCATTCCGAGTTGTTCGCTCGCAAGCTGCTTTTAGCAGCTTTGCACACGCTAAGCCGCCGCCTACTGGGAGTGAATTTTAGCTTCTCAAAATTGCGAACGAAAGATTCGCAATATTGCGAAAAGACTTCTCTGTGCAGTTTCTGAGTAGCTCGAGACTTACCCTGCCAGTGCAATCAGTTCAGTGCTTGTCGTTCCTAGTTTGACGTCACAAACACACCCAGCGTTCGCCCAGACACTCCTCCGTTTCTCCAGCCACTCCCGCGTTTTTCCCAGAAACCGTAGCGTTTTTTCACACACACCCATAAAACAGCCAGTTTCCGCACAGAAACACCCACTTCCTGTCAATCACATTACGATCACCAGAACGAAGAAAAAACCTCATAATGCCGTGAGTAAAATACCTAACTGCATAGCAAATTTACTTGGCGCAGTCGCACTGTGGACATTGCGCATGCGCATTAGCGACTAATCGCTCCGTTGCGAGAAAAAAATAACGAGCGAACAACTCGGAATGACCCCCACTGAGTCTATGGTGGAAGACTAAGCAATGCCAGGCAAGTATTCATATAAGTGCACAGCGCAAATTGAGGCACATGTCCTATCATAGCACAAAAGTGAGTGCCCACGTATGTGAATATGACATACAACTCAGGATTGTAAGCAGTCGTGTGACTAAGGTGATACCAACCATGTAAGGACCGGGTGTGGTTCATCAAATCGACAGTGTGTAGGTCGACAATGTTTAGGTCGACAGTCACTAGGTCGACATGGATGGAAGGTCGACAGGGTTTCTAGGTCGACATGTGCTAGGTCGACAGGTCTAAAGGTCGACATGAGGATTTTAAAAAATTTTGGTGTCGTTTTCTTCGTAGAGTGACCGGGATCCCAAATTAGTGCACCGCGTCCCCTCGCATGGCTCGCTTCGCTCGCCATGCTTCGGGCATGGTGCCTTCGCTCCGCTACTGCTTCGCTCGGCACACTTTACCGTTCCAATCGTAGTCCACGTGGATCGTTAAGTATGAAAAAATTCAAAAAAGGAAAAAAAAATGTGAAAAACTCATGTCGACCTTTAGACCTGTCGACCTAGAAACCCTGTCGACCTTCCATCCATGTCGACCTAGTGACTGTCGACCTATAGTGGTCGACCTAAACATTGTCGACCTAGACGATCTTCAGACCGGATCCCGTAAGGACCCAATAGGAACGCCCTGTAAATGTAAACCTCTAACCCTTTATCTTAATGAAATGTCTTACCTCACAAAACTTAATATGGTTTCTCCTACGTCCTAGAGGATGCTGGGGACTCTAAGGACCATGGGGTATAGACGGGCTCCGCAGGAGACATGGGCACTCTAAAGACTTTAGAATGGGTGTGCACTGGCTCCTCCCTCTATGCCCCTCCTCCAGACCTCAGTTAGATCCTGTGCCCAGAGGAGACTGGGTGCACTGCAGGGGAGCTCTACTGAGTTTCTCTGTAAAAGACTTTTTGTTAGGTTTTTTATTTTCAGGGAGCACTGCTGGCAACAGGCTCCCTGCATCGTGGGACTGAGGGTAGAGAAGCAGACCTACTTAAATGATAGGCTCTGCTTCTTAGGCTACTGGACACCATTAGCTCCAGAGGGTCGGAACGCAGGTCTCACCCTCGCCGTTCGTCCCGGAGCCGCGCCGCCGTCCTCACAGAGCCGGAAGATAGAAGCCGGGTGAGTATTAAGAAGAAAAGAAGACTTCACAGGCGGCAGAAGACTTCAGATCTTCACTGAGGTAACGCGCAGCGGTAACGCTGCATGCCATTGCTCCCACACAGACACAAACAGCGGGCACTGTAAGGGTACAGGGCGCAGGGGGGGCGCCCTGGGCAGCAATAAAAACCTCTAGGGACACTGGCATATGAAGGAGATACTGCGGAGGCAGTATATTATTAAACCCCCGCCAGTATAAATAATTTGAGCGGGACTGAAGCCCGCCGGTGAGGGGGCGGGGCTTGGTCCTCCAGCACTAACCAGCGCCATTTTCTCCGCAGCACACTGCAGAGAAGCTGGCTCCCCGGACTCTCCCCTGCTGAACAAGGTTACAGAGGGCAAAAAAGAGGGGGGGGGGCACATTTTATTGGCGCAGTGAGTGTATTTATAGATATATATAAAAGCGCTGAATACTAACTGGGATTTTATTCCAGTGTCCAGTGGTGCTGGGTGTGTTGGCATACTCTCTCTCTGTCTCTCCAAAGGGCCTTATTGGGTTATTGGGGGACTGTCTCCATATAGATATATCCCTGAGTGTGTGGGAGTGTCGGTACGGGTGTGTCGGCATGTCTGAAGCGGAAGGCTCATCTAAGGAGGAGGTGGAGCAGATGATTGTAGTGTTTCCGTCAGCAACGCCGACACCTGATTGGTTGGATATGTGGAATGTTTTAAATGCAAATGTGGCTTTATTACATAAGAGATTGGACAAAGCAGAGTCCAGGGATAAAACAGGGAGTCAATCCATGGCTTTGACTGTGTCACAGGGCCCTTCAGGGTCTCAAAACGTCCCCTGTCCCAAGTAGCAGACACTGATACCGACACGGATTCTGACTCCAGTGTCGACTACGATGATGCAAGGTTACACCCAAGGGTGGCCAAAAGTATTCATTATATGATTATTGCAATAAAAGATGTTTTACATATCAAAGAGGACCCCTCTGTCCCTGACACGAGGATATGCATGTTTAAGGAAAAGGTTACGGTGGGAATCCTCGCCCAGGGTGGACAAGGCTTTAACGTGCTTGTCCAAGAAGGTGGCGCTACCGTCTCCAGACACGGCGGCCCTCAAAGATCCTGCTGATTGCAGACAGGAAACTACCTTAAAATCAATTTATTCACATACGAGTGCTTTGCTCAGACCGGCAATAGCATCGGCTTGGGTTTGTAGTGCGGTAGCAGCTTGGACAGATACCTTGTCAGCTGACATTGATACCCTAGATAAGGATACCATTTTATTGACCTTAGGTCACATTAAAGACGCAGTCTTATATATGAGAGGCTCATCTAAGGAGGAGGTGGAGCAGATGATTGTAGTGTTTCCGTCAGCAACGCCGACACCTGATTGGTTGGATATGTGGAATGTTTTAAATGCAAATGTGGCTTTATTACATAAGAGATTGGACAAAGCAGAGTCCAGGGATAAAACAGGGAGTCAATCCATGGCTTTGACTGTGTCACAGGGCCCTTCAGGGTCTCAAAACGTCCCCTGTCCCAAGTAGCAGACACTGATACCGACACGGATTCTGACTCCAGTGTCGACTACGATGATGCAAGGTTACACCCAAGGGTGGCCAAAAGTATTCATTATATGATTATTGCAATAAAAGATGTTTTACATATCAAAGAGGACCCCTCTGTCCCTGACACGAGGGTATGCATGTTTAAGGAAAAGAAACCTGAGGTAACCTTTCCCCCATCTCATGAGCTGAACGCGTTATTTGAAAAAGCTTGGGAAACTCCAGGCAAAAAACTGCAGATTCCCAAGAGGATTCTTATGGTGTATCCTTTCCCCGCACAGGACAGGTTACGGTGGGAATCCTCGCCCAGGGTGGACAAGGCTTTAACGTGCTTGTCCAAGAAGGTGGCGCTACCGTCTCCAGACACGGCGGCCCTCAAAGATCCTGCTGATTGCAGACAGGAAACTACCTTAAAATCAATTTATTCACATACGAGTGCTTTGCTCAGACCGGCAATAGCATCGGCTTGGGTTTGTAGTGCGGTAGCAGCTTGGACAGATACCTTGTCAGCTGACATTGATACCCTAGATAAGGATACCATTTTATTGACCTTAGGTCACATTAAAGACGCAGTCTTATATATGAGAGACGCTCAGAGAGACGTTGGGCTACTAGGTTCAAGAGCCAACGCCATGGCGATTTCTGCTAGGCGAGCCCTGTGGACCCGCCAATGGACGGGTGATGCCGACTCAAAGAGGCATATGGAAGTTTTGCCTTACAAGGGTGAGGTGTTATTTGGGGAAGGTCTCGTGGACCTGGTTTCCACAGCTACCGCGGGTAAATCTAGTTTTTTGCCTTATGTTCCCCCACAGCAAAAGAAAACACCACAATATCAGATACAGTCCTTTCGGTCGCATAAATCCAGAAGAGGTCGGGGCTCTTCCTTCCTCGCCAGAGGTAAGGGTAAAGGGAAAAGAATGCCTGCCACGGCTAGTTCCCAGGAGCAGAAGTCCTCCCCGGCTTCTATTAAATCCACCGCATGATGCTGGGGCTCCACTGAGGGAGTCCGCGCCGGTGGGGGCACGTCTTCGACTCTTCAGCCACGTCTGGGTTCAGTCAGACGTAGATCCTTGGGCGATGGAAATTGTATCCCAGGGCTACAAGCTGGAATTCGAAGAGGTGCCTCTGCGCCGATTTTTAAAATCGGCTTTACCAGCTTCTCCCCCAGAAAGGGAGATAGTTTTAGCTGCAATTCAAAAGCTGTGTCAACAGCAAGTGATTGTCACGGTTCCCCTAGTTCAACAGGGGAAGGGGTACTATTCAACCCTGTTTGTGGTTCCGAAACCGGATGGCTCGGTCAGACCCATTCTAAATCTAAAATCCCTAAACCTGTACTTGCAAAAGTTCAAATTCAAGATGGAATCGCTCTGGGCAGTTATCTACAGCCTGGAAGGGGGGGATTTTATGGTGTCACTGGACATAAAGGATGCATACCTTCATGTCCCCATATATCCCCCTTATCAGGCGTACCTGAGATTCGCTGTACAGTGCTGTCATTACCAGTTTCAGACGTTGCCGTTTGGGCTTTCCACGGCCCCGAGGATTTTCACCAAGGTAATGGCGGAAATGATGGTGCTCCTGCGCAGGCTTGGACGATCTCCTGATAAAAGCGAGATCGAGAGATCAGTTGCTGAAAAGCGTGTCGCTCTCCCTGAGAGTGCTCCAGCAGCATGGCTGGATTCTAAATCTACCAAAGTCACAGTTGGTTCCAACGACTCGGCTATCGTTCTTAGGCATGATTCTGGACACGGAACAAAAGAGGGTTTTTCTCCCGATGGAAAAAGCCCAGGAACTCCAGAACATGGTCAGAGACCTGTTAAAACCGAACAGAATGTCAGCTCATCAATGCACCCGAGTAATGGGAACAATGGTGGCGACCTACGAGGCGATCCCCGTCGGCAGGTTTCATGCGAGGACATTTCAGTGGGACCTGCTGGACAAGTGGTCCGGGTCCCATCTTCAAATTCAACAGAAAACAAGCCTGTCCCCCAGGGCCAGGGGGTCACTCCTGTGGTGGCTGCAGAGTGCTCACCTTCTAGAGGGTCGCAGGTTCGGCATTCATGACTGGGTTCTGGTGACCACGGACGCGAGCCTCCGAGGATGGGGAGCAGTCACACAAGGAATACATTTTCAGGGACTCTGGTCAAGCCAGGAGGCTTGTCTACACATCAACGTACTGGAGTTGAGGGCCATATACAACGGCCTACGACAAGCAGAGAATCTTATTCGCGACCTACCGGTTCTGATTCAATCAGACAACGTCACAGCTGTGGCTCATGTAAACCGCCAAGGCGGGACAAGGAGCAGAGTGGCAATGGCGGAAGCCACCAGGATTCTTCGCTGGGCGGAAAATCACGTAAGCGCTCTGTCAGCAGTCTTCATTCCGGGAGTGGACAACTGAGAGGCAGACTTCCTCAGCAGGCACGATCTCCATCCAGGAGAGTGGGGACTTCATCAAGAAGTTTTTGCAGAGATAACAAGTCTTTGGGGTCTTCCTCAAATAGACATGATGGCGTCACGCTTCAACAAGAAGATTCAGAGGTATTGTGCCAGGTCAAGGGACCCTCAGGCAGTAGCGGTAGACGCCCTGGTGACACCGTGGGTGTTTCAATCGGTCTATGTGTTCCCTCCTCTTCCTATCATCTCAAAAATATTGAGAATCATAAGACAAAAAAGAGTTCGGACAATACTCATTGTTCCAGATTGGCCTCGAAGGGCCTGGTATTCAGATTTTCAGGAGATACTCACAGAAGATCCATGGCCTCTTCCTCTCAGGGAGGACCTGTTGCAGCAGGGGCCCTGCGTATTCCAAGACTTACCGCGGTTACGTTTGACGGCATGGCGGTTGAACGCCGAATCCTAGCTGGGAAAGGTATTCTGGAGGAAGTCATCCCTACTCTGATAAAGGCTAGGAAGGAGGTGATGGCGAAACATTATCACCGTATCTGGAGGAAGTATGTATCTTGGTGTGGAGCCAAGAGTGCTCCTACGGAAGATTTGCACTTGGGCCGTTTTCTCCACTTTCTACAGACAGGAGTGGATATGGGCCTGAAGTTAGGCTCCATTAAGGTACAGATTTCGGCCCTATCTATATTCTTTCAGAAGGAATTGGCTTCTCTCCCAGAAGTCCAGACTTTTGTAAAGGGAGTGCTGCACATCCAGCCTCCTTTTGTGCCCCCAATGGCACCTTGGGACCTTAACGTGGTGTTACAGTTCCTTAAATCTCACTGGTTTGAGCCTCTTCAAACAGTTGAATTAAAATTTCTCACTTGGAAGGTGGTCATGTTGTTGGCCTTGGCATCTGCAAGGCGGGTGTCCGAATTGGCGGCTTTGTCTCACAAAAGCCCCTATCTGATTTTCCATGTGGATAGAGCAGAGTTGAGGACGCGTCCTCAATTTTTGCCTAAGGTGGTTTTATCGTTTCATATGAACCAACCTATTGTGGTGCCGGTGGCTATGGGAGACTTGGAGGATTCCAAGTCCCTGGATGTAGTCAGGGCCTTAAAGATTTACGTAGCCATGACGGATCGGATTAAGGAAAACAGAGGCACTGTTTGTCCTGTATGTGGCCAACAAGGTTGGCGCTCCTGCTTCTAAGCAGACTATTGCTCGCTGGATCTGTAACACGATTCAGCAGGCTCATTCTACGGCTGGATTGCCGTTACCAAATTCGGTAAAGGCCCATTCCACTAGGAAGGTGGGCTCTTCTTGGGCGGCTGCCCGAGGCGTCTCAGCGTTACAGCTTTGCCGAGCAGCTACTTGGTCGGGTTCAAACACCTTTGCAAAAATCTACAAGTTTGATACCCTGGCTGATGAGGACCTCATGTTTGCTCAATCGGTGCTGCAGAATCATCCGCACTCTCCCGCCCGGTCTGGAGCTTTGGTATAATCCCCATGGTCCTTACAGAGTCCCCAGCATCCTCTAGGACGTAAGAGAAAATAAGATTTTAAACCTACCGTTAAATCTTTTTCTCCTAGTCCGTAGAGGATGCTCGGCGCCCGTCCCAGTGCGGACATATTTCTGCAAGGCTTGTATATAGTTGTTGCTTACATAAGGGTTATGTTACAGTTAAGATCAGTCTTTGGCTGATGCTGTTTTGTTCATACTGTTAACTGGTTGCGTATATTCCAGGTTATACGGTGTGGATGGTGTGGGCTGGTATGAATCTTGCCCTTAGATTAACAAAAATCCTTTCCTCGTACTGTCCGTCTCCTCTGGGCACAGTTTCTCGAACTGAGCTCTGGAGGAGGGGCATAGAGGGAGGAGTAAGTGCACACCCATTCTAAAGTCTTTAGAGTGCCCATGTCTACTGCGGAGCCCGTCTATACCCCATGGTCCTTACGGAGTCCCCAGCATCCTCTACGGACTAGGAAAAAAATATTTACCGGTAGGTTATTTGCTCTAGCATCCATAAGGGACACTGGGGTTCACTTGGTACGGTGGGGTATAGACGGGGTTCAAAGGAGCTGGTGCACTTTAAATTTCTTCAGCTGGGTGTGCTGGCTCCTTCCCTCTATGCCCCCTCCCACAGGCAGTTTAGAAAAAAAGTGCCCTCAGGAGAGGATTCACACTCTGGAGCTCCAGAGACTTTTTCTTCAGTTTATACTAAAACTTTATTATATTGGGCAACAGCATACCTGCACCGTGGGAGTTAGGGCGGGGAACGGTTACCGGTCTCTTCAGACATCAGAGCCCCTTCCCCGCTGCAGGACTACCGTCCTGAGAGGATGTTGTACAACGGGCACTGAGCCTTAGCTGTCGCAATCGCAGCACGCTGCACACCCCTAATAGATGCCTGAAGGGGAGGGGTGGTAAGAGTAAACAAGGGGCCCCGCTAGGGGGGTCCCCCGGTTCTTGGTGCGGCGCAAACGCAGGGGCGGGATATGGAACCCTCCCTGGGGGGGAACCGCTATAGCTCCCTGCGTACACTGGCCAGCGGTAGTGAAAACAGGTATCTTTACTTAGTTTCTCATACGTCCTAGAGGATGCTGGGGATGCTTCAAGAACCATGGGGTATAGACGGGATCCGCAGGAGACATAGGCACTTTAAGACTTTAAAAGGGGTGTGAACTGGCTCCTCCCTCTATGCCCCTCCTCCAGACTCCAGTTAGATTCTGTGCCCAGTGAGACTGGATGCACACTGAGGAGCTCTCCAGAGTTTCTCAGAAAAAAATACTTTTGTTAGGTTTATTATTTTCAGGGAGACCTGCTGGCAACAGGCTCCCAGCATCGTGGGACTGAGGGGAGAGAAGCAGACCTACTTCTGTGAGTTTCAGGGCTCTGCTTCTTAGGATACTGGACACCATTAGCTCCAGAGGGTCTAATCGCTAGGTACGCCTAGATGCTCGTTCCCGGAGCCGCGCCGTGAACCCCCTTGCAGAGCCAGAAGTCAGAAGCCGTGTGAGTAGAAGAAGATCAGAAGACTTCAGTGACGGCAGAAGATGGCTTCTGAGGTACCGCGCAGCGGCCGCGCTGCGCGCTACGCTCCCACATACATAACGGCACTGCAGGGCGCAGGGGGGGCGCACTGGGCAGCATAAATCCTCAAATAGCAACTGGCAGAGTGTATACAGTGCCTGGGCATTAAATACAGACCCCTGCCAATATAAATATGTGAAGTTAAGCGGGACTGAAGAGCGCCATTAAGGGGGTGTGGCTTAGCCATCACAGCTCTGACCAGTGCCATTTTCTCTTCACAGAAGCTGCAGAGACGCTGAGCCTGGCCTCCCACATTACTGTACAAGTAACAGGGTGCAAAACGGGGGGGGGGGGGGGGGGGGGCACAAGAGATTTGGTGCTATTTTGTTGAAATTAAAAGCGCTCAGGTCTGGGCAGTATATATTACTCTATTACTCGCTTCAGAACCGGGACAGGCGCTGGGTTGTGAGCTGGCAGAACTCCCTCTGTGTTTCTGTAACAGGCTTTGCTGTGGGTCTGTCTCCTATAGCCCCAGTGTGGTTGTGGGTGTCGGTACGCATGTGTCGACATGTCTGAGGCTGAGTGCTCTTCGCAGGAGGAGGCTGGAGTGGGGACAGAAAAGTGGGAGTGACCGTGTCGGCACCGCCGATGGCTGATTGGGTAAATATGTTGAGTGTTTTGAATGCAAATGTGGCTCGGTTGACTAAGAGATTAGATAAATCTGAGTCTAAGAACCAGACATGGAGGAAATCAATGGAGGATGCATTGTCACAAGCTCAGACCCCTTCGGGGTCACTGAAACTTGCATTTACCCAGATAGCAAATACAGATACTGACACGGACTCTGATTCCAGTGTCGACTATAGTGAAGCCAGATTAAGGCCCTCATTCCGAGTTGTTCGCTCGTTATTTTCCTTCGCATCGGTGCGATTTTCCGCTAACTGCGCATGCGCAATGTTCGCACTGCGGCTGCGTCAAGTAAATTTGCTAAGAAGTTTGGTATTTTACTCACGGCATTACGAGGATTTTTCTTCGTTCTGGTGATCGGAGTGTAATTGACAGGAAGTGGGTGTTTCTGGGCGGAAATTGGAATATGGGTGTGTGTGAAAAAACGCTGCCGTTTCTGGGAAAAACACGGGATGGGCTGGAGAAACGGGGGAGTGCCTGGGCGAATGCTGGGTGTGTTTGTGACGTCAAACCAGGAACGAAACTGACTGAACTGATCGCAGTGGCAGAGTAAGTGTCGAGCTACTCAGAAACTGCTAAGAAATTTCAATTCGCAATTTTGCGAATCTTTCGTTCGCAATTCTGCTAAGCTAAGATACACTCCGAGAGGGCGGCGGCTTAGCGTGTGCACTGCTGCGAAAAGCGGCTAACGAGCGAACAACTCGGAATGAGGGCCTAAATCCTAAACTGGCTAAGAGCGTTCAGTACATGATTGGGCGATAAAAGAAGTTTTGCATATCACAGGACCCTGCTGTTCCTGATACAAGGGTGTCACGATCCGGGTATCTGGACGCCATTTCTTACCCATCAGATGCCTCCTAAGGCTGGCTCAGCGCTCCAGGACCGGATCCCATCTGTTATCCTGATGTGTACATTCCTGTATCCTCTCCTGTCACTCTGGGACGCTGTCACAGTAAACGCCATATTACACCTGGCATGGCGTCTCCCGCGGCCTCCGCCGCCGTCCCTGAACTTCTGCATGCAGAGTGTCTGAGTGGCGATTACGTCAGCCGCGGCCTCCGCTGTGTCCGCGTGGTTGGATGTGCATCTGTCAGCCTGGCGCCTCCTGTCTCCAGTGGCCGGCGCCGCCATTACTGTTTTCATTACCACATGGATTACAAACCAAACTTCCCTCCAAGTGTCTGCATGGGCGCAGCCATCTTGGATTCTGTCAGCTGATCATTTACTCCAATCTGTTGTCAGTATTGTTAATCTGCATAATTGCCTAGCCAATCCCTTCCTTGCTGCAGGTATAAATACACTGTGCCTGAGCAAGGAAGGCGTCAGTGCTTTGGTTGTCAAACCTAGTTCCTGTTTGTCTCTCTCCTGTGATTGTCTTCCAGGTTCCAGCTCCTGTCTCAAGACTTCCACCATAGAGACCCGCACCAGCATTCCACCTGCGGTGTAGCCTGACTCTCCGATCCATTTTTGGATTCATCTGTTTCCAGCTACAACATTACCTGCTTCCAGCCCAGCTTCCAGCAGAGTACAGCTTCTCTTAAAGGGCCGGTGTCCTTTCTACAGTTTACCACTCTCCACCGGTATTATTATTTCTCCGCTCTCAAGCTCTACATTTCAGCTCATATTTCATCGCTCCCAAGTTCATTTATTATTTAACTGGTTCCAGCCAGTATCCACTCCGTGCTAACAACAGTCTGGTTCCAGCCAGTATCCACAGCAGCCGTTTTATCTACAGCAGCCCAGCTTTTCCTGGAACACCAGCTGGTACAATCCTGGGTTATCTCCATTGCTACAGTCGGGCCTGGTAAGGACTTTCCATCTAGAAGATTATTAGAACTATCTCACACTACCAGTGCCCTGTGGCTCCTGCCACCCTGTAGTACCCAGGAACTGTATTTATTCTTTGCTGACTTTTATGTTTTCTTTTACTGCTGCTGTGTTGCGGAGTTGTCATAATAAACATCATTGACTTTTATCCAAGTTGTCGTGGTCACGCCTTCGGGCAGTTATTATTCATGTTACTTACATGTCCAGGGGTCTGATACAACCTCCCAGGTTCCGGTACATCTCAGCCCCTACAACTGAGGCTGCCTCCCGTCAGCTCAGGCCCTCAGTTGTGACAGTAAGCACTGACCTAATGAATCCAGCCGGAGACCAGGATCAAGCGGCCAGGCCGATGCAAGAACTGGCAGCCCGACTAGAACATCAGGAGGCTGCACAGGGCCACATCATCCGCTGTCTCCAGGATCTCTCTACTCGGCTGGATGGGATTCAGACAACTCTCCGTGGATCAGGCGCGTCTGGTGCGTCAACCACAGTGACTCCAGCTATAACCCCACCCACCTTACCCATTTCTGCTCCACGTCTTCATCTTCCAACGCCAGCAAAATTTGACGGATCTCCAAGATTCTGCAGGGGATTTCTCAACCAGTGTGAGATTCAGTTTGAGCTACAACCTGGCAATTTTCCCAGTGACCGTACAAAAATTGCCTACATTATTTCTCTTCTCAGTGGCTCAGCCCTTGATTGGGCATCACCATTATGGGAGAGGTCCGACACCCTGCTATCTTCCTACACTGCCTTCGTGTCAACATTCAGGCGCATCTTCGACGAGCCAGACCGGGTAACCTCAGCTTCATCCGAGATTCTCCGTTTACGCCAGGGGTCACGTACTGTAGGACAATATCTGATACAGTTCCAGATCCTGGCATCCGAACTGGCATGGAACGACGAGGCCCTGTATGCTGCATTCTGGCATGGATTATCTGAGCGTATTAAAGATGAGTTAGCTACCAGAGACTTACCCTCTAAGTTAGATGAGCTAATCTCACTCTGCACGAAAGTTGATTTACGTTTCAGAGAGAGAGCAACTGAGCGTGGAAGATCATCTGCTCCAAAATCTTCTGCTCCTCCTCCTCGCCAACTGTCACCAACTAAAGATGAGCCCATGCAAATTGGCTGTTCCCGTTTAACTCCTGCTGAGCGCCGAAGACGTCTCTCCGAGTCTCTCTGTCTTTATTGTGCAGCTCCGTCTCACACCATTAATGCCTGTCCCAAACGTCCGGGAAACTCCAAATCCTAGCTCGCCAAGGAGAGGGCCGGCTAGGAGTAATGATCTCCTCTCCATCTCCTCAAGATTGTAATCTCCCAGTCTCGCTTCAAGTTGCTCAACTTTATCGGAACGTCATTGCCCTCCTTGATTCCGGAGCAGCTGGGAACTTTATTACCGAAGCCTATGTTAAACGGTGGTCCCTACCCACCGAGAGACTTCCTTCGTCCATTTCTTTAACTGCCGTGGATGGCAGCAAAATTTTTGATGCAGTTATTTCTTTAAGGACTCTACCAGTTCGTCTGAGAGTGGGAGTTCTTCATTCCGAACTTATTTCTTTTTTAGTGATTCCAAGAGCCACACATCCTGTGGTCCTGGGCCTTCCATGGCTCCGTCTTCACAATCCTACAATTGATTGGACGACTACGCAAATCCTGGCATGGGGTTCCTCCTGTGCTGAGACATGTTTGTTTAAAGTATTGCCTGTCTGTTCTTCCTCCCCCAGGTCGTCTGATGTTCCACCTCCTCCATATCAAGATTTCACGGATGTGTTCAGTAAAGCTTCTGCTGATATCCTTCCTCCTCATAGAGAATGGGACTGCCCGATTGATCTCGTTCCAGGGAAGGTTCCACCTCGAGGCCGAACTTATCCGTTGTCTCTGCCTGAGACGCATTCTATGGAGGAATACATTAAAGAGAACCTAGCAAAGGGGTTCATTCGACCTTCTTCTTCTCCAGCCGGCGCAGGCTTCTTTTTTGTAAAAAAGAAAGATGGTGGTCTGCGGCCGTGCATCGACTACAGAGGTTTGAACGACATTACCATCAAGAACCTGTTATGATTCCCGTACTCCAGACCAGAGGAGATCTTTATGGCAGAGGTCTGAGTACTGGAAGGATATGCTGGTACGGGAGCAGGAAAGCCTAGTAACCCCTGGCGCCCTAACTCCGTTGTCTCGCCCGTGTTATCAGAAATCCCCTGCGAGACTATGGTTGCTTGAGCCCATGGCAGCCGCGTTCGAAGGGCGGATTATGTCTGCCCAACCCCGATGCCCCCTCAGGTCTTAATGGGAGACAAAGGGAAATCCGAGACAGGGTGATAACAAGGGGCCCTCTGACTAAGCAACCAGGCCAGGGGTTACAAGCTATCTAACTTAAACCAAAAGTATGTGCGGACAAACCGCCAGGGAAAAGGACAACCAAAGATCCACTGATCCGTTACTCCTATCCAGCACCGCTGGATACCAGAGTGGATTTGTGGGAGCGGAATCCTCCGCAAAAGCTCCAGAACACAATAAACTAAATAATAAATAGTAGCGGTCAAGCCGCAACACACGGCTACGCCGCGACTCACGAACACCACAGGATGTTAAAGGTGCTCGGTCGGACTCCAGGAATAGATGACAAATTCCGAGTACTGGATCACTGAGGACAGGAACAACCGGGTTGAGCAGGACTGGAAACTCTCTGTAACTGACACAGCAAACAGGAAGCTATCACCGGCGTCTGTGAGAAGTCCTGAGAGTGCTTAAATTTGGGAGCCCTCCAATCATGATCCAGACAGGGTAATCACATAACGATGCCGTGCAGCTGCATGCTGCACGGCCAGAATACACAAGCACTGATTAATTAAGACCCAGCAACGGGGAACGCGGTCTGACCGTGGCGTCCCCGTTGCTAGGGTCTGAGCGGCTCCGTGCGCCCGGCGTCTAGCGTTGCTAGGGAGCCGGCGGCTGTCTGCCTGCGGCGTCCCTAGTTGCTAGGCGCCGGGCCGCACTGACGGGCGGACCCTCGGCGCCTAACAGTACCCCCCCCTTGAGGAGGGGTCAAGGAACCCCTAAGGCCATGTTTCTGAGGAAATTCTCGAAAAAATGCCCTTTTGAGCCTCGGGGCATGGAGATCCTCATCCAGGACCCAAGACCTTTCTTCTGGACCATAACCTCTCCAATGTACCAAAAAATAAAGCCGACCCCGGGACAACTTGGAATCGAGAACCTTCTCCACTAAGAACTCCTGCTGACCCTGTACATCTATTGGTGATTTCCCCTGAGAGATCTTGCGAGGAAATCTACTGGACGAAACATATGGTTTTAACAAGGAGCAATGGAAGGTATTTCCGATCCGTAAAGTTTTTGGTAAACGTAACCGGAAAGCCACTGGATTGACTTTTTTGATAATATGAAATGGTCCAATAAATTTAGGACCCAATCTGGCTGAGGTTTGTCGAAGTTTAATGTTGCGAGTCGACAACCATACCCTATCTCCAACTTTAAAAGTGCACGGCCGCCGGAGCCTGTCAGAAAATTTTTTCTCCCGAAATGCCGCTTTTCTGAGAGCCAGGTGCACTTTTCTCCAAATGAGTCTGAGATGAGAGGTCAAGGTCAGTGAGGAGACAGAGGAATGTTGAAAAAAGGAATTAGCTCTGGGGTGAAAACCAAAAACTGTAAAAAATGGAGATACATTGGTGGAGGAATGACAGGCATTGTTGTAAGCAAACTCTGCAAACGGAAGAAACTCAGACCAGTCATTTTGGAGTTTGGCCGAGTACAAACGCAAATATTGTTTTAATGATTGATTAACTCGCTCAGTCTGCCCGTTGGATTGGGGATGGTAGCCAGACGTTAAAGATAATTTCATCTTTAATGAGGCACAAAAAGACTTCCAAAATTGTGCAATGAATTGTGGACCCCGATCAGAAACAATATCAGTGGGTAACCCATGGAGTCTGAAAACATGGCGGAGGAACAAGACTGCCAATCCCTGGGCAGATGGCAATCGGGGAAGAGCAATGAAATGGGCCATTTTGCTAAAACGGTCCACTACCACCCATATGACTCGGCATCCGGCTGACAGAGGGAGGTCCACCACAAAATCCATGGAAATATGAGACCATGGCCTAAGAGGAACATTCAAGGGCATAAGTTGACCGATAGGCAAGGAACGGGGAACCTTATGCTGTGCACAGACCTGACAAGAAAAAACAAACTCCTTAATGTCTTTGGAAAGACCAGGCCACCATACCGAGCGGGAAACTAATTCAAAAGTTTTAGCGATCCCCGGATGCCCGGCAACCTTGCTATCATGAAACTCCGTCAAAACCGTTGCTCTCAAAAACTCGGGGACAAAAAGACGACCAGCAGGAGTATTTCCAGGAGCTTGATGTTGAAGCTGCTTTAACTGGGTAAATAAATCTTGTGTGAGACCTGCCCGAATGACTGAAGACGGAAGTATGGGAGTAACAGGACTGTTGTCTTGAACTGGAAGAAAACTGCGTGACAGGGCATCTGCCTTGGTATTCTTGGAACCTGGCCTGAAGGTGATAATGAACTTGAAACGAGTAAAAAATAAAGCCCAACGAGCTTGCCGGGCATTCAGCCGTTTAGCTGATTCAATGTATTGAAGATTTTTGTGATCAGTCAAAACTGAAATGGTATGAGTGGCTCCTTCAAGCCAATGCCTCCACTCCTCAAAAGCCCATTTAATAGCCAGTAATTCCCGGTTACCAACATCGTAGTTGGATTCAGCAGATGAGAATTTCCTGGACATAAAGGCACAAGGATGTAATTCCAGGGAATCCGGATCCTTCTGAGATAGAATAGCCCCTACTCCAACCTCCGAGGCATCAACCTCAACAATGAAAGGCAATTCTGGGTTGGGATGTCTGAGGACCGGGGCTGAGACAAAGGCTTGTTTCAAGGCCTGAAACGATAACTCCGCTTCACGTGACCAGTTGGTAGGATCTGCTCCCTTTTTAGTCAGTGCCACAATGGGAGCAACTAGGTCAGAGAAAGAGTGAATAAATCTTCTATAGTAATTCGCAAACCCTAAAAAGCGCTGAATTGCTTTTAAATTGGTGGGTTGCGCCCAACTAAGGATGGCTTGGAGCTTCTTTGGTTCCATACAGAATCCCCGAGGGGAAATAATGTACCCTAAAAAGGATACCTCCGTGACATGAAATTCACACTTCTCCAGCTTGGCATATAGGTGATTTTCACGTAATTTTTTTAGAACCTGACGCACCTGGGTAACATGTTGTTCAATAGAGTCAGAATATATCAAAATATCGTCTAAGTAGACTACAACGAATCTTCCAAGAAATTCACGGAGCACATCGTTAATGAGATCCTGGAAAACTGCCGGAGCGTTGGACAGGCCGAATGGCATAACCAGATACTCATAGTGGCCTGATTGAGTACTGAATGCCGTTTTCCACTCATCCCCTGACTTGATTCTGATGAGGTTATATGCTCCTCTCAGGTCAATCTTAGAAAAAATCACAGCCGAACGTAGCTGATCAAAGAGGACAGAAATCAGCGGCAAAGGGTAAGTATTCTTTACTGAGATTTTATTCAAGGCTCTAAAGTCAATGCAAGGTCTGAGTGATCCATCCTTCTTCTCCACGAAGAAGAAGCCTGCACTTAAAGGGGATTTAGATGGCCTGATAAATCCTTTCCCTAGGCTTTCTTTAACATACTCATTCATGGCCACAGTTTCAGGTCCGGACAATGCATATAACCTTCCCTTAGGCAAAGTGGCACCAGGAATTAACTCGATGGCACAATCATAAGGCCTATGGGGAGGCAGAATATCCGCATTGCCCTTGGAAAATACATCAACAAAATCCTGGTATTCCACAGGAATGGGTGCGGGAATGACAGCAGCTATTCTGATGGGAAGCGTAATACATTCCTTATTACAGATGGTACCCCATTGTAAGATCTCCCCCGACTGCCAATCAATGATGGGATTATGAAAGGCCAGCCAAGGGTGACCCAGAACCACAGGAACTGCTGGGCAATGGGTAAGGAAAAACTCAATCTTTTCAGAATGCAGAGCTCCTACCGAAAGTAGAACAGGAGGTGTACAGAGAGAAATAACCCCATTAGACAAGGGACTCCCATCTAAACCATGCATGGTGATACACCTACCCAAGGCTAATTGAGGAATACCTAAGGCCTTAGCCCATGTTAAATCCATAAAGTTCCCTGCAGCTCCACTGTCCACAAAAGCCGAGACCGAGGAACAGAGGCTGCCAAAGGAAACTTTAGCTGGAACCAACAGTGAATTATTTGAGGAGATAAGCTGCAGACCAAAGTGAACCCCCTCACAACTCACTTGGTCGAGGCGTTTCCCGACTTGTTCGGACAACTACGGGCAAAATGTCCCTTACCCCCACAGTATAAACAAAGACCAGAATTTTGCCTTCTGGTTCTTTCTTCAGGAGACAGTTTGGAGAGGCCTATCTGCATGGGCTCCTCTATGTCCACAGGAATGGAAAAAACACAAGGAGAAGACCCGACAGATGCTCCTTTTTCAGCCCTCCGCTCTCTGAGACGACGATCAATCTTAATAGAGAGCTCCATGAGTTTATTGAGAGTCTCAGGAGCGGGATACTGAAGGAGACTGTCTTTTATAGACTCGGATAAGCCGAGGCGAAACTGACTGCGCAGGGCTGGGTCATTCCATCCACAGTCGTTCGACCAACGGCGAAACTCCGTACAATAAATCTCTGCGGGATTCCTACCCTGTCTGAGAGCACGCAACTGACTCTCGGCGGATGCCTCTCTATCAGGGTCGTCATACAATAGCCCTAAAGACCCCAGAAAGGCGTCTACAGACAATAAAGCCGGATCGTCTGTCTTTAAGCCAAAAGCCCAGGTCTGAGGATCCCCCTGTAGCAAAGAAATAATAATTCCTACCCGCTGAGATTCCGTACCTGAGGAGACTGGTCTTAAACGAAAATACAGTTTACAAGACTCTTTAAAATTAAAAAACTGCTTTCTATCCCCAGAAAAACGGTCAGGCAGATGCATTTTTGGTTCAGGAATGACCCTCGGGGAAGTCCGTAACAGATCTTCCTGTGACCTCACCCGAAGGGACAGATCTTGAACCATCTGAGTAAGCTCTTGAATCTGGCTAACTAAAAGCTGGCCAGGATTTGGCCCAACACCGGAGGGATTCATGAGGCTGACAAATCTCCCAACAGAATAAGGGAAAAAATTAACTCCTGTTTAATTTTAAATTTTAGTTTGGGCCGGTGATAATGTTATGATTCCCGTACTCCAGACCAGAGGAGATCTTTATGGCAGAGGTCTGAGTACTGGAAGGATATGCTGGTACGGGAGCAGGAAAGCCTAGTAACCCCTGGCGCCCTAACTCCGTTGTCTCGCCCGTGTTATCAGAAATCCCCTGCGAGACTATGGTTGCTTGAGCCCATGGCAGCCGCGTTCGAAGGGCGGATTATGTCTGCCCAACCCCGATGCCCCCTCAGGTCTTAATGGGAGACAAAGGGAAATCCGAGACAGGGTGATAACAAGGGGCCCTCTGACTAAGCAACCAGGCCAGGGGTTACAAGCTATCTAACTTAAACCAAAAGTATGTGCGGACAAGCCGCCAGGGAAAAGGACAACCAAAGATCCACTGATCCATTACTCCTATCCAGCACCGCTGGATACCAGAGTGGATTTGTGGGAGCGGAATCCTCCGCAAAAGCTCCAGAACACAATAAACTAAATAATAAATAGTAGCGGTCAAGCCGCAACACACGGCTACGCCGCGACTCACGAACACCACCGGATGTTAAAGGTGCTCGGTCGGACTCCAGGAATAGATGACAAATTCCGAGTACTGGATCACTGAGGACAGGAACAACCGGGTTGAGCAGGACTGGAAACTCTCTGTAACTGACACAGCAAACAGGAAGCTATCACCGGCGTCTGTGAGAAGTCCTGAGAGTGCTTAAATTTGGGAGCCCTCCAATCATGATCCAGACAGGGTAATCACATAATGATGCCGTGCAGCTGCATGCTGCACGGCCAGAATACACAAGCACTGATTAATTAAGACCCAGCAACGGGGAACGCGGTCTGACCGTGGCGTCCCCGTTGCTAGGGTCTGAGCGGCTCCGTGCGCCCGGCGTCTAGCGTTGCTAGGGAGCCGGCGGCTGTCTGCCTGCGGCGTCCCTAGTTGCTAGGCGCCGGGCCGCACTGACGGGCGGACCCTCGGCGCCTAACAGAACCGTTATCCTTTACCCCCGATTACTGAGCTCTTTGACAGAGTTAGCGGAGCTACCATCTTTACAAAGCTGGACTTGAGAGGTGCATACAATCTCATCCGGATCCGTGAGGGTGACGAGTGGAAGACCGCCTTTAACACCCGTGACGGACATTATGAGTACCTCGTCATGCCCTTCGGATTGAGCAATGCTCCAGCTGTCTTCCAGCATTTTGTCAATGAGATCTTCAGAGACATTCTATACCGTCATGTCGTGGTCTATCTAGACGATATCCTCATTTTTGCCAACGATTTAGAGGAACATCGTTTTTGGGTTAAAGAGGTTCTGTCCCGTCTCCGTGTCAATCATCTCTATTGCAAATTAGAGAAATGCGTCTTTGAAGTCAAGTCCATTCCGTTTCTAGGGTACATTGTGTCCGGTTCCGGACTAGAGATAGATCCTGAGAAACTACAAGCAATCCAAAATTGGCCGGTACCCTTAACCCTCAAAGGGGTCCAGAGGTTCTTAGGGTTCGCCAACTATTACCGAAAGTTTATACGAGACTTTTCCACCATTGTGGCGCCTATTACTGCTTTCACTAAGAAGGGTGCTAACCCGTCCAAGTGGTCTGAAGAAGCCATGCAAGCATTTCATCTTTTAAAACAAAGGTTCATCTCTGCGCCTGTTCTGAAACAGCCTGACATCGACTCTCCTTTCATCTTAGAGGTGGATGCCTCCTCCGTTGGAGTAGGAGCGGTGTTATCTCAGAGGGCTAAAGATGGCCATTTACACCCTTGCAGTTTCTTCTCCCGGAAGTTCTCTCCAGCTGAGCGCAACTATGCCATTGGCGACCAGGAGTTGCTAGCCATCAAGCTCGCTCTAGAAGAGTGGAGGTATCTGTTGGAGGGAGCTTCTCATTCAATCACCATACTTACAGACCACAAGAACCTTTTATATCTGAAAGGCGCACAATGTCTCAACCCTCGTCAGGCCAGATGGGCACTTTTCTTTTCCAGGTTCGACTTTAAACTCCAGTTCTGTCCGGGCTCTCAGAATCGCAAGGCCGATGCCCTTTCCCGCTCATGGGAGCAAGAAAATGAGTCAGAGTCTTCAGACAAGCATCCTATTATAAATCCGTTGGCATTCTCCACGGTAGGGATGGACTCTACGCCCCCATCAGGGAAAAGTTTTGTGAAACCGATGCTAAGGAAGAAGCTCATGCATTGGGCCCATGCTTCCCGTTTTGCCGGACATACAGGTATCCAAAAAACCCTGGAGTTTATCTCTAGGTCCTATTGGTGGCCAACTCTGAAAAAGGACGTCTTGGAGTTTATTGCATCTTGCCCAAAGTGTGCTCAACATAAGGTATCCCGCCAGTCGCCTGCGGGGCAACTGGTTCCACTATCTGTTCCCCGTCGACCTTGGACCCATTTGTCGATGGATTTTATTACAGATTTACCCATGTGCAACAAGTTCAATACCATCTGGGTGGTAGTTGACCGGTTCACCAAGATGGCACACTTCATTCCTCTCACCGGTCTTCCGTCAGCTTCCAAGTTGGCTCAAGTATTCATACAAGAGATCTTCCGACTCCACGGTCTTCCTGAAGAAATTATCTCAGATCGAGGAGTTCAATTCACAGCCAAATTCTGGCGAAGTTTATGTCAAGTCCTCCAAGTCAAGCTAAAGTTTTCCACGGCTTACCATCCTCAGACCAATGGTCAAACCGAGAGGGTGAATCAGGACTTGGAGGCCTTCCTCCGCATTTATGTGTCCTCCTCTCAAGATGACTGGGTTCAATTACTTCCCTGGGCCGAGTTCTGTCATAACAACCAGTATCATTCTTCATCTGCTTCAACACCATTCTTCACTAACTTTGGATTCCACCCTAAAGTCCCTGAGTTCCAACCGCTTCCAGCAACTTCTGTTCCCACAGTGGATATCACCTTGCATCAGTTTGCCAATATCTGGAAGAGCGTACGATCAGCTCTGCTCAAGGCATCGTTCAGGTACAAGAAGTTTGCGGATAAGAAGCGTCGAGCAGTTCCTGCTCTCAAGGTGGGTGATCGGGTATGGTTATCCACGAAGAATTTGAGGTTAAGAGTTCCCAGTATGAAGTTTGCACCTCGCTATATCGGTCCTTTCAAGATTGAACAAGTCATCAATCCTGTTGCTTACAGACTCCAGTTGCCTCCCTTCTTAAAAATACCCAGGACATTCCATGTTTCCCTGTTGAAACCGCTGATCTTGAATCGGTTTCATTCCTCACTTCCTCCAACTCCGAAAGTCCAAACTCAACGAGGCGTTGAGTATGAAGTGGCCAAGATCCTGGACTCACGTCACCGTTACGGTCAACTACAATATCTTATTGACTGGAAGGGTTATGGTCCTGAGGAACGTTCATGGACCAATGCTTCTGATGTCCATGCTCCTGCCTTGGTCCGGAGATTCCATTCCAAGTTTCCTCAAAAGCCAAAGAAGTGTCCTGGGGCCACTCCTAAAGGGGGGGGGGGGGGGGGTGCTGTCACGATCCGGGTATCTGGACGCCATTTCTTACCCATCAGATGCCTCCTAAGGCTGGCTCAGCGCTCCAGGACCGGATCCCATCTGTTATCCTGATGTGTACATTCCTGTATCCTCTCCTGTCACTCTGGGACGCTGTCACAGTAAACGCCATATTACACCTGGCATGGCGTCTCCCGCGGCCTCCGCCGCCGTCCCTGAACTTCTGCATGCAGAGTGTCTGAGTGGCGATTACGTCAGCCGCGGCCTCCGCTGTGTCCGCGTGGTTGGATGTGCATCTGTCAGCCTGGCGCCTCCTGTCTCCAGTGGCCGGCGCCGCCATTACTGTTTTCATTACCACATGGATTACAAACCAAACTTCCCTCCAAGTGTCTGCATGGGCGCAGCCATCTTGGATTCTGTCAGCTGATCATTTACTCCAATCTGTTGTCAGTATTGTTAATCTGCATAATTGCCTAGCCAATCCCTTCCTTGCTGCAGGTATAAATACACTGTGCCTGAGCAAGGAAGGCGTCAGTGCTTTGGTTGTCAAACCTAGTTCCTGTTTGTCTCTCTCCTGTGATTGTCTTCCAGGTTCCAGCTCCCGTCTCAAGACTTCCACCATAGAGACCCGCACCAGCATTCCACCTGCGGTGTAGCCTGACTCTCCGATCCATTTTTGGATTCATCTGTTTCCAGCTACAACATTACCTGCTTCCAGCCCAGCTTCCAGCAGAGTACAGCTTCTCTTAAAGGGCCGGTGTCCTTTCTACAGTTTACCACTCTCCACCGGTATTATTATTTCTCCGCTCTCAAGCTCTACATTTCAGCTCATATTTCATCGCTCCCAAGTTCATTTATTATTTAACTGGTTCCAGCCAGTATCCACTCCGTGCTAACAACAGTCTGGTTCCAGCCAGTATCCACAGCAGCCGTTTTATCTACAGCAGCCCAGCTTTTCCTGGAACACCAGCTGGTACAATCCTGGGTTATCTCCATTGCTACAGTCGGGCCTGGTAAGGACTTTCCATCTAGAAGATTATTAGAACTATCTCACACTACCAGTGCCCTGTGGCTCCTGCCACCCTGTAGTACCCAGGAACTGTATTTATTCTTTGCTGACTTTTATGTTTTCTTTTACTGCTGCTGTGTTGCGGAGTTGTCATAATAAACATCATTGACTTTTATCCAAGTTGTCGTGGTCACGCCTTCGGGCAGTTATTATTCATGTTACTTACATGTCCAGGGGTCTGATACAACCTCCCAGGTTCCGGTACATCTCAGCCCCTACAACTGAGGCTGCCTCCCGTCAGCTCAGGCCCTCAGTTGTGACAAAGGGTCTGTATGTTTAAAGGAAAGAAACCTGAGGTAACGTTTCCTCCCTCTCATGAACTGAACGCTCTTTTTGAAAGAATTCCAGTGGCATATCCGTTCCCCTCTGGGGACAGGGAAAAGTGGGAGTCAACCCCCACGGTGGACAAAGCTCTATCGCGTCTGTCCAAAAAGGTGGCGCCTCCGTCTCCTGACACGGCAGCCCTAAAGGATCCTGCGGATCGTAAGCAGGAAAATACACTCAAATCCATTTATGTCACTACAGGTTCGCTACTCAGGCCTGCCGTTGCTTCGGCATGGGTGAGTAGCGCTATTGAAAAGTGGGCAGATAACTTGTCATCTGAGATAGATACCCTGGACAGGGATAACGTGCTTTTGACTCTGGGTCATATCAGGGACGCTGCAGCATATTTAAAAGAAGCTGCAAGGGATATTGGCCTTTTGGGATCAAGGGCCAATGCCATGGCAGTCTCGGCTAGGAGGGCATTGTGGATTCATCAATGGAATGCTGATGCTGACTCTAAGAAGACTATGGAGTCTCTACCGTTTAACGGTAGTGTCTTGTTTGGTGACGGCCTCACTGACCTGGTATCTACGGCTACCGCGGGTAAGTCATAATTTTTACCTTATGTTCCTGCACAACAAAAGAAAACGCCCCACTATCAGATGCAGTCCTTTCGGCCCAATAAATACAAAAAAGGACGAGGGTGCTCCTTCCTTGCTGCGAGAGGAAGAGGAAAGGGAAAAAGGTCACAGGCTGTGGCAAGTTCCCAAGAGCAGAAGTCCTCTCCGGCTTCTATCAAATCCACCGCATGACGCTGGGGCTCCTCTGCGGGAGTCCGCACCGGTGGGGGCACGTCTCAAACTCTTCAGTCAGGTCTGGGTGCACTCGGACCTGGATGCTTGGATGTTAGAAATAGTAACCCAGGGGTACAAATTAGAGTTTCAAGACGTGCCCCCTCACCGATTTTTTAAATCGGCCTTGCCAGCTTCTCTTCTAGAAAGGGAGGTAGTATGCGCTGCAATACTAAAGCTGTGTCAAAATCAAGTCATTGTCAGAGTACTCCCGTCACAACAGGGGGAGGGTTTTTATTCGAGTCTGGTCGTGGTCCCGAAGCCGGATGGCTCAGTCAGACCGATTCTGAACCTAAAATCCCTCAATTTCTTTCTAAAAAAATTCAAATTCAAGATGGAATCTCTCCGAGCAGTGATCTCCAGTCTGGAGGAGGGGGATTTTATGGTGTCGGTCGACATAAAGGATGCCTACTTACACGTTCCCATATATCCTCCACATCAGCCATACCTGAGGTTTGCTGTTCAGGATTGTCATTACCAATTTCAGACGTTGCCGTTTGGTCTGTCCACGGCTCCGAGGATTTTCACCAAGGTTATGGCGGAAATGTTGGTTCTCCTGCGCAAGCAGGGAATCAAAGTTATCCCGTACTTGGACGATCTCCTCATAAAGGCGAGATCCAAGGAGCAATTGCTGAAAAATGTTGTGCTCTCACTGACGATTCTGCAACAACATGGTTGGCTCCTAAACTTGCCAAAATCACAGTTGGTTCCGACGACACGGCTGTCGTTCCTGGGTATGATTCTGGATACAGAATTACGGAGAGTTTTTCTTCCAGTGGAAAAGGCTCTGGAAATACAGAACATGGTAAAACAGATTCTGAAACCGGCAAGAGTGTCAATTCTTCAATGCACTCGGTTGCTGGGGAAGATGGTGGCGGCCTACAAGGCCATTCCGTATGGCAGGTTCCATGCCAGGGTGTTTAAGTGGGACCTGTTGGACAAGTGGCCCGGGTCTCACCTGGACATGCACCGGAAAATAATCCTATCTTCCAGGACCAGGATCTCCCTTCTGTGGTGGCTGCACAGTTCTCACCTTCTGGAGGGACGAAGGTTCGGGATTGAGGATTGGATCCTGGTGACCACAGATGCAGGTCTCCGAGGTTGGGGAGCAGTCACACAGGGGAGAAACTTTCAGGGAGAATGATCAAGCCAGGAAGCTTGTCTGCACATAAACATTCTGGAATTAGGGGCCATTTACAACGGCATTCTGCAAGGGTAACATCTTTGCGGTCTGCCCGTCTTGATTCAGTCGGGCAACATAACAGCAGTGGCGTACATAAACCGCCAGGGCGGAACAAAGAGCAGAGCGGCGATGGCCGAGGCCACGAAAGTTTTTCGCTGGGCGGAGAGACATGCAAGCGCTCTGTCAGCAGTCTTCATTCCAGGAGTGGACAACTGGGAAGCAGACTTCCTCAGCAGACACGATCTCCATCCAGGAGAGTGGGGTCTTCATCAAGAGGTCTTTGCAGACGTAACACGTGGACGCCCTAGTGACACAGTGGGTGTTTCCGTCGGTCTATGTGTTCCCTCCACTTCCACTCATTCCGAAGGTGATAAAGATTGTAAGAAGAACAAAGGTTCAGGCGATACTCATTGTTCCGGATTGGCCAAAGAGGGCCTGGTATCCAGATCTTCAGGAGTTGCTCATAGAAGATCCCTGGCCTCATCCTCTACGGGAGGACCTGTTACAACACGGGCCGTGCGTGTATCAAGACTTACCGCGGCTGCGTTTGACGGCATGGCGGTTGAACGCCAAATCCTAGCCCAAAAGGGTATTCCCAGTGAAGTCATTCCCACACTTCTTCAGGCTAGTATAGAAGTAACGGCAAAGCATTACCACCGTATTTGGAGGAAATATGTGTCTTGGTGTGAATACAAGAAGGCTCCTACGGAAGAATTTCAGCTGGGGCGTTTGCTCCATTTTTTGCAAGCGGGTGTGGATGCGGGCCTAAAGTTTAGCTCTATTAAAGTACAAATTTCGGCCTTATCAATCTTCTTTCAGAAAGAATTGGCCTCCCTTCCAGAAGTTCAGACCTTCGTGAAAGGCGTGCTACACATCCAACCTCCATTTGTGCCCTCTGTGGCACCGTGGGATCTTAATGTGGTATTGCAGTTCCTGCAATCTCATTGGTTTGAACCTTTACGTAAGGTTGAGTTAAAATTCCTTACTTGGAAAGTAGTCATGTTGTTGGCCTTGGCATCCGCAAGGCGGGTATCTGAGTTGGCGGCTTTGTCTCACAAAAGCCCCTATTTAATCTTCCATGCTGATAGAGCGGAGTTGAGAACTCGTCAGCAATTTCTACCAAAAGTGGTTTCATCATTTCACGTAAACCAGCCTATTGTGGTGCCAGTGGCTACCGATGCCTTGGCGGAATCGAAGTCTCTCGATGTGGTCAGAGCTTTGAAAATCTATGTCGCCAGAACGGCGCAGATTAGGAAAACAGAGGCTCTGTTTGTCCTGTGGGCTCCCAACAAGACTGAGGCTCCTGCTTCCAAGCAACTATTGCGCGCTGGATCTGTAATACGATTCAGCAGGCTCATTCTACGGCAGGATTGCCGTTACCGAAATCGGTAAAAGCCCATTCTACCAGAAAGGTGGGCTCATCCTGGGCGGCTGCCCGAGGGGTCTCTGCATTACAGCTTTGCAGAGCTGCTACTTGGTCGGGTTCAAACACTTTTGCGAAGTTTTACAAGTTTGATACCATGGCTGAGGAGGACCTCTTGTTTGGTCAATCGGTGCTGCAGAGTCATCCGCACTCTCCCGCCCGTTCTAGAGCTTTGGTATAAACCCCATGGTTCTTGAAGCATCCCCAGCATCCTCTAGGACGTATGAGAAAATAGGATTTTAATACCTACCGGTAAATCCTTTTCTCTTAGTCCATAGAGTATGCTGGGCGCCCGTCCCAGTGCGGGCTGTATCTGCAGTTTGGTTATGGTTACACTCATGTTGAGTTAAGTTCAGTCAGTCTGTGGCAGATGTTGGTCATGCCGTTGCATGCGTTGTTGTTGAATGCCATGTTGTACGGCGTGTTTGAGGTGTGAGCTGGTATGTATCTTACCTAAGTTTAAAAATTAAATAAATCCTTTTCCTCGAAATATCCGTCTCCCTGGGCACAGTTCCTATAACTGGAGTCTGGAGGAGGGGCATAGAGGGAGGAGCCAGTTCACACCCCTTTTAAAGTCTTAAAGTGACCAGGTCTCCTGCGGATCCCGTCTATACCCCATGGTTCTTGAAGCATCCCCAGCATCCTCTACGGACTAAGAGAAAAGGATTTACCGGTAGGTATTAAAATCCTATTTTTACACTCTGTGGGAGACATTGCCAGTATAAAAATCTACATAGCTTTGCTTCCTTCAGAGCGGGACCAGCGGCGTTTTGACGCCTTCCTCTGCTTACAGCTGCAGCAGCAGGCACACACAGCTCCTCCAGACACTCAGGATACGCAGGAAAACTGGTACAGGGGTGTAGCAAAGGGGGAGAGCCGCTATTGCACACAATCTGTGTCCTGAAAAGGACAAAATCTCTGGTGTTACACCATGATAAAACAGCTTGCAGTCTCACTGGGGCTGCTTTGCTTGGGTGTGCTGCTTCTTCCCCTGTGTCTCCTTCTCACATACAGTAAGGGCAGGCTTGATATTATATTACTTGTCTGTGTGTAAGTGTATATAAGTGTTGTCTACTGTAAACATGGTAAAACACCAATTATGCAGTGTATGTCACACCAAATTCTCAACCTCTACATCTGTCCTCACAACTCAGTGAGGGGGCTGGGGGGGAGGGACAAAAGCCCTCCTGAATAGGTGCCATAAAATCCATGATGTCAGATATGTCATCTCAGCTCACTGCTAATACTCAAAAGACTCAACTGCAGGAGGCTGTTGCAGACCTAGCTGCAAGAGCAGATGTTCAACAGCCTCCCCCCCCCCCCCCCCCTCTCAAGATCAGGGCCACTAAAACGTGGGTTACCTGCTTAACTCTCAGAGTCTGATGAGGAGATACAGGAGATGGGGGAGGAATTGGATCCTGTTACTGGGGATTCCCCTTCTGCACAGGGTATTATGGGGGTAATTCCAAGTTGATCGCAGCAGGAAATTTTTTAGCAGTTGGGCAAAACCATGTGCACTGCAGGGGAGGCAGATATAACATTTGCAGAGAGAGTTAGATTTGGGTGGGTTATTTTGTTTCTGTGCAGGGTAAATACTGGCTGCTTTATTTTTACACTGCAATTTAGATTGCAGATTGAACTCACCACACCCAAATCTAACTCTCTCTGCACATGTTATATCTGCCTCCCCTGCAGTGCACATGGGCCCTCATTCCGAGTTGTTCGCTCGCAAGGCGATTTTAGCAGTATTGCACACGCTAAGCCGCCGCCTACTGGGAGTGAATCTTAGCTTCTTAAAATTGCGAACGATGTATTCGCAATATTGCGATTACACACCTCGTAGCAGTTTCAGAGTAGCTTCAGACTTACTCGGCATCTGCGATCAGTTCAGTGCTTGTCGTTCCTGGTTTGACGTCACAAACACACCCAGCGTTCGCCCAGACACTCCTCCGTTCCTCCGGCCACTCCTGCGTTTTTTCCGGAAACGGTAGCGTTTTTTCCCACACGCCCATAAAACGGCCTGTTTCCGCCCAGTAACACCCATTTCCTGTCAATCACACTACGATCGCCGGAGCGAAGAAAAAGCCGTGAGTAAAAATCCTATCTTCATAGCAAATTTACTTGGCGCAGTCGCAGTGCGGACATTGCGCATGCGCACTAAGCGGAAAATCGCTGCGATGCGATGAAATTTACCGAGCGAACAACTCGGAATGAGGGCCATGGTTTTGCCCAATTGCTATCAAAATTCCTGCTGCGATCAACTCAGGATTACCCCCTAAGCCCCTTATACTTGCTATACGGGACGTGATAAAACTCCCTCTAGAGGACACTGCAGCACAGCAGTCGTTTTTCTTAACACAGAACAAACTCAGTGTCACTTTCCCTGATTCTGCAGAACCTGTTTAAGTTAGCCTGGAAAAATCCAGATAAGAAATACCAAGTGACAAAACGATTTTTGCACACTTTTCCATTTGCTCCTGAAGGCAGGAAAATCTGGGAAGAACCCTCGGCCATATACGTATCAGTCTTTCGCCTATCTAAAAAGGCGATACTACCACCTGTATTTACACAGCGGCTGGTATATCACAAAGACCGGTCACAGCGGGTTACTGGGTGACGCATGCCATTCATACGTGGGCTACTCAAATTCAATAGGGCATCTCGGGGGATATGTCTCTGGTCACTACGGTGACTCTCCTAAAACACATTAAAGTCACTGCACACTTCCTGTGTGACTCTCTCAAGGAGATAAGGCAATATTAATGCTAGGACCACTGCTATGGCAGTGTCGGTGCGTAGAGCTTTGTGGCTGCATCAGTGGATAGCGGATGCAGACTCCAAGCGCAGTGTAGAGTCTCTTCCTTTTTCAGGGGATTGGCTCTTCGGGGTTGAGTTGGATACGTGGATTTCCAAGGTTACTGCAGGAAAATCCACGTTCCTCCCCTCTGGGGCCCTGCCGGCTAGGCGTTCATACCCAGGGCCGCCTAATCAGTCCTTTCGATCTGCCAGGTTCAAACCAAGAACCAGAGGTGCCACCACCGCGGTGAGAGGTACCAGAGGTAGGACAAGAAAACCAGCTCCCACAGGATCTCAGGAACAGAGCACCAGTTCAGCTTCCACTAAGGCCTCAGCATGACGGTGCCTCGCCACCCTGAGGGGACCTCTAGGTGGGAGCTCGACTGCATAATTTCAGCCGAGTCTGGGAAAGCTCCTGCCAGGATGCCTGGGTAAGAGACCTTATTTCTCAGGGCTACAAGCTGGAGTTCGACCGTGCTCCTCCCCAACGATTTTTCAAATCAAGCTTACCAGTTTTGGAGGATTCACGGGTTACGCTGAAATAGGCCATTCAAAAGTTGGTGCAGTCCCAATTAATTTTGCCAGTGCCACTACAACAGGGAAAGGGATACTACTCCAACCTGATTGTGGTACCGAAACCGGTTGGTTCGGTAAGACCCATTTTGAATCTAAAATCCTTGAACCCTTACCTAAAGGTTCTCAAGTTCAAGATGGAATCCTTGTGAGCAGTGATTGCGGGTCTGAAAGAACAGAAGTTCAAGGTCTCGCTGGATATAAAGGACGCTTATCTCCATATTCCCATTTGGCCGCCTCACCAGGCTTACCTGCGGTTCGCCCTGCTGAACTATCACTACCAGTTCCAGGTGCAACGCTTCAGACTGTCCACAGCTCTGATGGTCTTCACGAAGGTAATGGCGGAAATGATGTTCCAGCTCAGAGTCCAGGGTGTAAACATCGTACCTTACCTGGACGATCTCTTGATAAAAGCGAGATCCCGGGAGTTTCTATTGCTCAGTATAGAACGCACTATTCAGCTTCTGTCACAACATGGGTGGATTCTCAATTTGCAGAAGTCCCACCTGGAGCCTACTCAGTGGCTCCTGTTCCTGGGAATGTTTCTGGACACAGTAGCTCAGAAAGTATTCCTCCCAGAGGACAAAGCAAGAATGCTTCAGGAAATGGTCAGAGCGTTCCTACGGCTGACTCTCATAGCCATCCATCTTTGCATATGATTGTTGGGAAAGAAGGTAGCCTCATATGAGGCAAACCAGTACGGAAGGTTCCATGCCAGAATATTTCTATTGGATCTCCTAAGCAAATGGTCCAGATCGCACCTACAGATGCATCGGATTATATGGTTATCACCTCAGACCAGGATTTCCCTCCTGTGGTGGCTACAGTCCTCAAAGCTACTGCAAGGTCGGAGTTTTGGGATCCAGGATTGGATCCTCCTCACGACAGATGCGAGTCTGAGGGGATGGGGAGCTGTCACCCAAGGGGCTCAGTTCCAGGGCAGGTGGTCAGCCCACAAAGCCCTACTTCCGATCAACGTTCTGGAACTTCGGGCGATCTACAACTGCTTCAGGCCTCTCCTCTACTCCGGGATCGAGCTGCTCAGGTTCAGTTGGACAAAGCCACGGCCGTGATTTATATCAATCGACAACGAGGGATAAAAAGCAGAGCCTGCATGCGAGAGGTGTCAAGGATATTTCTCTGGGCGGAAAGAAATGCAAGAGCAATGTCGGCCATCTTCATTCCGGGGGTGGACAACTGGGAGGCTGACTTTCTCAGTCGTCACGATCTCCACCCGGGGGAGTGGGGCCTACACCAGCAGGTGTTTCAACAGATCATCAATCTGTGGGGCTGTCCACAGATAGACATGATGGCATCTCGACTCAACAAGAAGCTTCCATGGTATTGTTTGAGAACCAGGGACCCTCAGGCGAGGGCAGTAGATGCACTGATGGCGCCTTGGCCTTACCGGCTGGTCTACCTGTTTCCTCTGATTCCTCTGCTCCCGAGGGTGCTAAAGCGAATCAGGAATCAAAGAGTCCAGGCAATTCTGATTGCCCCAGATTGGCCTCGAAGGGCGTGGTACATGGACCTTCTGGACATGTCCGTAAAAGATCCTTGGCCTCTGCCAATAAGAATAGATCTTCTTCAACAAGGACTGTTCGTCTACCCGGACTTATGGCGACTTCATTTGATGGCATGGAGGTTGAGCGGAACATCCTAGCTCACAAAGGCCTTTCCAAAAAGGCAACTGTGGTTCAGGCCAGAAAGCCTGTGACGTCAAAACACTATCATCACATCTGGAAACTATATGTCTCTTGGTACGAGGAGCGCACATATCATCCTGCGGAATTCAGCCTGGGATGTTTCTTACATTTCCTGCAGACTGGTGTGGATATGGGCTTACGTCTAGGCTCCTTTAAGGTCCAGATTTCAGCCCTCTCTGTTTTCTTGCTGAAGAAGTTGGCTATGTTGCCGGAGGTTCAGACCTTCTTGCAAGGAGTGCTTCACATACAGCCTCCCTTTGCTCCACTAACGGCACCCTGGGATGTGAATGTGGTTTTGGATTTTCTACAATCCTCCTGGTTTGAACCACTGATGAAAGTAGAAGTCAAGTACCTTATGTGGAAGACAGTAATGTTATTGGCCCTGGCTTCTGCTAGACGTGTCTCTGAATTGGGAGCCTTCTCATGTAAAAGTCCTTACTTGGTCTTTTACGAAGACAGAGCAGAGCTCAGAACTCGGCAACAGTTCCTGCAAAAAGATCTCTGCATTCCATTTAAACCAGGCATGTCCAAACTGAGATCCTCCAGCTGTTGTGAAACTACATATCCCAGCATGCCCTGACACAGTTTTGCTGTCAGAATACTAAAGCTGAGTCAGGGCATGCTGGGATGTGTAGTTTCTCAACAGCTGGAGGGCCGCAGTTTGGACATGCCTGATTTAAACCAACCTATTGTGATTCCATCTAGTTCTGGCTCCTCTGCTCCACCAGGGGCTTTTGGATGCTGTGCAAGCCTTGAAGATCTACGTCAAGAGGACGGCTCGGATCAGAAAGACCGGTTCTAGACCTTGTGGCTCCCAGGGCGAAAGTTTATTTTGGCACCCCCCCCCCCCACAAACACACAGGTGAAATAGGGCGTGGCTTCATAGGGAAGGGGCGTGGTCAGTTTTGCTCCCTGTAGTTTTGCCCCGAGTAGCTGTTGTGCCCCAGTAGCTGATGTGCCCCCAGTACTGCACCCTCAGTAGTTGTGCCCCCAGTAGCTGTTGTGCCCCCAGTAGTTTTGCCCCCATTACTCTGCCTACCAGTAGCTGTGCCCCTAAAGAAAAAAAATCAAGAATACTCACCAGCCCCGTTCCTGTTTCCCGACCACTGCTGCCGTCCGTCTTCCGCTGCTGGCGCCACTCCTCGGATCCATAGGAGCACAGTAGCTGCTGTGCCCCCAGTAGCTGCTGTGCCCCTTGCAGCTGTGCGCCCAGTACTGTGCTCTCAGTAGTTGTGCCCCCAGTAGCTCTTGTGCCCCCGCAGCTGTGCCCCCAGTAGTTTTGCCCCCAGTACTGGGCCCTCATTAGTTGTGCCCCCATTAATTGTTGTGCTCCCTGCAGCTGTGCCCCCAGTACTATGCCCTCATTAGTTTTGCCCCAGTAGCTGTTGTGCCCCCATTACTCTGCCTACCAGTAGCTGTGCCCCTAAAAAAAAAAATCAAGAATACTCACCAGCCCCGTTCCTGTTTCCCGACCACTGCTGCCGTCCGTCTTCCGCCGCCGGTGCCGCTCCTCGGATCCATAGGAGCGCATAGATACTAGAGGTCAATTATGACCACTAGCGTCTATGACTGTCCTAAACTGCTGTGCGGTGCGCGATGACGTCAGGCGCACCGCACGGCAGGCTCCAGTAGCAGGGAAAGGTCCTCTCCGCGAAGGGAAACGACGCTACCTCACTGCGTGTCTAGTTTCCCTTCGCGGAGAGGACCTTTTCCTAACCTCTCAAGACCCACTTCTACACCAAACCCAGCCAAATCTCATCCTAAACCTCTGTTCCACGCTCTCTATGTACCCCATCTGTCTCACCCCTGTCTGTCTACCCCTCCCCGTTAGAATGTAAGCTCTCACGAGCAGGGCCCTCTTCCCTCATGTGCTTACCCTTTTCTTACTTTAATAATCTTCAACTGCACCAAATCCAGCAGTCTTCTGCCACCTGATACTTATTCCAGTGTCATCTGCTGATGTAGCTATGTTTATTTACCCTGTACTTGTCCTATATTGTCGTCAACTGTAAGTTGCTGTTTTCTTGTTTGATTATTTGTTTATGTACTCTGTAATTGGGCGCTGCGGAACCCTTGTGGCGCCATATAAATAAAGGATAATAATAATAACCGCCACCATCCCCGTCTGGACAAAGTACCACCACCGCCATCTGGACACAGTAGCGGCTCTTGTCACGGCGGCGGCGGCGCCCTTTGGACAGCGGCGCCCCGGGCAAAAGTCCTGCTTGCCCATGGCCCACTACTGAAAGACGGATTCCCTGTTTGTGCTATATAATGCACAGAAAATGGGTTGCCCTGCTTCTAAGCAGTCCATTGCTTGTTGGCTAAAGTTGACTATCCAACATGTGTCAGCAGCCTTACCTGTTCCACATTCTCTGAAGGCCCACTCTACAAGATCAGTGGGGTCTTCCTGGGCGGCTGCTCGTGGAGTCTCGGCCTTGCAACTATGCCAAGCTGCTACCTGTCAGGGAAGAACACCTTTGTGAAGTTCTACAGGTTTGATACCCTGGCCAAAGAGGATACCCAGTTTGGGCAGGCGGTGCTACAGACATCTCTGCACTTTCCCGCCCGTTCTGGAAGCTTTTGGACGTCCCCATCGTACTAAGTGAACCCCGGTATCCCTTATGGATGCTAGAGAAAATAGGATTTTAAATACCTACCGGTAAACCCTTTTTCGTAGTCCATAAGGGATACTGAGCGCCCGCCTCAGTGCATTGACTTTTCTGCAGGTTGTTTCTTCTATATAAGTTTACCTGTTCAGCTGTTGCTGTTTAGTTGCCAACCGTTGCTGGTCAGTTTATGTTGTGGTGTGCTGGTGTGTGAATCTCACCACTCATTGGGGGTAATTCCAAGTTGATCGCAGCAGGATTTTTGATAGCAATTGGGCAAAACCATGTGCACTGCAGGGGAGGCAGATATAACATGTGCAGAGAGAGTTAGATTTGGGTGTGGTGAGTTCAATCTGCAATCTAAATTGCAGTGTAAAAATAAAGCAGCCAGTATTTACCCTGCACATAAACAAAATAACGCACCCAAATCTAACTCTCTCTGCAAATGTTATATCTGCCCCCCCCTGCAGTGCACATGGTTTTGACCAACTGCTAAAAAATTTCCTGCTGCGATCAACTTGGAATTACCCCCATTGTTGTTATGTTCCTTCTCTCAAATATGTCCATTCTCCTTTGGGCACTATTTTACCTATAACTGTCTGTGGGAAGGGGCATAGAGGGGAGGAGCCAGCACACCCAGTTGAAGAAATTTAAAGTGCATCGGCTCCTTTGGACCCCGTCTATACCCCATCATACTAAGTGAACCCCAGTATCCCTTATGGACTACGAGAAAAGGATTTACCGGTAGGAATTTAAAATCCTATTTTTTGCATGTTGATCCTAAATTAGGTGGAGTCATGCGACTAAGCCATGCTCATTAAAGAATTTTAAAGAAGCTTAGTTTCTCACTATTATAAAGCTATTGGCTTTATGAATGGAACAATAGTTTTGCATTTAATTACTAAATAAAGCTTGCAATACCTGCACAGTATTATTGTACTGCAAATGTAATTGCACCACAACCTTTTCTGAAATCAAACATAGATTGACTTTGAATAACAGGAAGAGGAAGATAGTCTACTTTGTATTTGGGCGGAGGCAATATGGTACACTATGTTATAAGACTCAAACCTTACTAATACCCCTTTCACATCGCATAAATAACCCGGTACCGACACGGCATATTGCCGTGTCGAACCGGGTCAGTGTGCGATGTGAAAGCACACTGGGCGATTTAGCGGGTCGCCTGACCCGGTAAATCAACCCGGTAAAAAAGAAGGGTTTTACCCGGGTTGATTACCGGGTCAGGTGCGGTGTGAATGGGAGCCGTGTCGATGCGACACGGTTCCCATTCACAAGATAGGGAGAGGCGGCGCTGGAGATGAGCTCATCTCCCGACGCCGCCTCCACCCCCGCCCCTGCTGCTGCTGCGGCCTCCGTTGTCATGGCAACCGACCCGGTATATTGCCGGGTCGGGAAGCCTGCAACGGAGCGCAAATGCCGGATCCCACCCGGTAAGTACACGTTTGTCTTACCGGGTAGGACCCGGCATTTGCGGTGTGAATGCAGCATAATTAAGCAACTATATATTAACATTTCTTATTTGCATATGTTACTTTTTCTTTGCACTGCAACAGATCCCATTTTGTTTGTTTTGAAAAAAACATTGGTGTTAAAAAATAATTGATTTGCTCTCCTATTTTTCATGTTACCTTACGTTTAAGTTATACTTAAAAGGTAATGAATATTATTGTAGAATTTCACATGGGATGTAAAAGCTGATCCTTTAAATCAGTGATTAAAGTTTTACATTAAATAAGTGAACATTTGTATCGTGCAAAAAAAAAAAAGAGGACATAATAGGGTTTTGGGGGGCACCCAGCACCTGACTGAGCTATTCAATTGTTGTGCTGATCGGGTGCTAGGGTTGCAGACCTTCTTCAGGAGGCAAGAAAAATGTGTCTGACTTTTGGGCTCCCAAACTACATTTATCAGTGAGCTCAATAGTCAGGTTTAACTGCATCTGGGCGCGACATGTGCGTATCCAGTTACTCGCATCCGATTGGCAAAACAATTGAATGTCGCACCATCACATTAGACAGATCGGATGGAAGGGGTGTGTAAAAACAATTGAATCTCCCCCCCACCCCCAAATGTGCTAGGGTTTCTCCAAATGCATCATCTGTCCAGAATATCCAGCAACAGATCTCAGATGTGGAGACTTGTTTATGAAAATATCCCTATTACTAAGAACTGACCGAATTTATGGTACAGTTTGTTATTTTGTATGTGAGTAAATAATGTGATGTAAATGAACCTTTAAAAAGAATTCTACATCTACGATCAGTCACGCTGACATGCGGGGGGGACGCCCAGCACAGGGCTAGCCTGCCCCGCGTGTCAGTCCCTGCCCTGTCGTACAAGTACAAAAGCATCGCACAGCAGCGAAGCTTTTGTACTTCAGGAGTAGCTCCCAGCCAGCGCAGCTCCTGCGCACTGCCAGGCAGGGAGCTACTCGTCGCTGCCTGGGTCGCAGCGGCTGCAAAAGCAAAATTATCCCCAGATTAAACAGTGAGAATTGGAAAAAAAAAACTAAGGAAAACTTTTGAAGAGATACTAACTGAACTCTAAGGTCAAGGTATATCAGCGTCTAGTCACACCATCCAACTCTTTTTGAGTGACAGTGGCTCCATGGAAGAAAACCAAGGACTCAACTTTTGAAAAAACAAAACAAAAAAAACAACAACATTCAAATTCAACCTGCAATGTTCTAAAATGTGTATTAACACAATGCTTCTGGGAGAATGTCCTCTGGACAGGTGAGTCAAAACTGGATCTTTTTGGCAAGTCACAGTAGCTTTATGTTCACAGACGAAAATATAAGCTGTAAAAGAAAAGAGCACCATGCCTACTGTGTAACATAGAAGAGGGTTGGTCATGTTTTGGGGCTGCTTTGCTGGTCTACTATTGCACAATAAAATATCAAGACTATAAAGGCATTTTGGAATTAAACAAAATGCAATGTTCTAAAATGGATATTGACACAATGCTTCAAGTGTCAGATTGCTTTGTCTCAGAGCAGGTAATGGTCTTCCGATATGATAATGACCCAATACACACAGCTAAAAGCACCCAATAATGGATAACTAGAGAACATTGGGCTGTTCTGAAGTGGCCTTCTATGAACCCTGATCTGAATCCTATTGAACATCTATGGAAGGAGCTGAAAATTACAGTTTAGAGAAGGCACCTATCAAACCTGACACAGCTGGAGTAGTTTGCTCAGGAATAGTTGGGCAGTTTTTCAATGAAGATTTTTTTTTAACCCTTTTATTGCCAATATTTTGAGCTATATGTAAAAATCTCCTTTGGTGTTTCAGGAGCTGCGAAACAGTGATGTAAGGGTCCCAAATTATTATTGGTTTCGGGACTGTGGGGCAGATGTACTGTATTAAGCCTGGAGACGGCATAAGGAAGTGATAAACCAGTGATAAGTGTAAGGTGATAACGCACCAGCCAATCAGCTCCAATATGTACACGCACCAGCCAATCAGCTCCAATATGTAAATTGACAGTTATGAGCTGATTGGCTGGTGCATTACCACCTTGTACTTATCACCGCTTTATCACTTTATGCCTTCGCCAAGCTTAATACATCTGCCCCTGTCAGTGGCACTGGCAACTCCAGACTGTACACTAGGTACAGTACTTACAGTAGCGCTTCATCCAAAAATCAGGATATAACTACCGTCCAGTTGTACAGTACAAAGGGGTTAAAGGGAAATTCCACCTTTAGACTCCGCCTTCTCCCAAGATGGTTTCTTTATTTCTATTGAATTTCGACATGACCTGATTTTAATCTATTGTCATTTCCCAGGGCGACAAAAAAAAAAGAAAAAGTGCCTGAACAGAATTCTATGAAAGCGAGTGCTATCTCACACCTTGTACCTCTGTTCCATTCAATGCTATTTACAAAGGCACAAATCCTAATAAACTGTAGCCAGTCCAAATGCAAGAATTCCATCAAATTTCAATTTAAATTTGCTCATGTCTAGTTCAGTTGTTCCTGCCAAATGCACTCGTGGCGATATCAGCTAATAAATCCGACTTGGTGCTGGTGACGTCGTGCAGTTTATCGATATTATCTACATCAGACAAGACATTGTACTGACATTTGACAAATGGTGATAGTGATCATCACATGTAGGTATTTATAGTTGATCGAAGTAACCAAAAGCATGAGACACAGGCGGATTGGCCATAGGGTTTTCAGGGAAGATTCCCAGTGGGCCGACGCAACCCGTGGGGCCTGTTTTGTTTGAGGACATATGGTCCTTTTTATAGACATAATGAATAAGATGCAAAATAATTTGCATATATGAAAATTACTTTTCCACTTAGCCAGTGATTGCAGATGATCTAGTGTATGGTCTGTCTGCCTGCTTGGCTGACATATAAGATTGAGTGAATAGTGATTGGGATACAGTTGGTGTAATAAGCAAGAAAATATTTATTTCTAAAGAATTATATAGTTTCCTAAATTCTGAAGGTGTATCATATAATGTGCTCATAATATTTAATTTTATTTCTTTTCTCTGATGTCCTAGTGGATGCTGGGAACTCCGAAAGGACCATGGGGAATAGCGGCTCCGCAGGAGACTGGGCACAACTAAAGAAAGCTTTTAGGTCACCTGGTGTGCACTGGCTCCTCCCACTATGACCCTCCTCCAAGCCTCAGTTAGATTTTGTGCCCGGCCGAGGTTGGATGCACACTAGGGGCTCTCCTGAGCTTCTAGAAAGAAAGTATATATTTAGGTTTTTTTTTATTTTACAGTGAGACCTGCTGGCAACAGGCTCACTGCATCGAGGGACTAAGGGGAGAAGAAGCGAACCTACCTGCTTGCAGCTAGCTTGGGCTTCTTAGGCTACTGGACACCATTTGCTCCAGAGGGACCGACCGCATGGAACTGGCCTTGGTGTTCGGTCCCGGAGCCGCGCCGCCGTCCCCCTTACAGAGCCAGAAGTAAGAAGAGGTCCGGAAAATCGGCGGCAGAAGACATCAGTCTTCACCAAGGTAGCGCACAGCACTGCAGCTGTGCGCCATTGTTCCTCATACACACTTCACACTCCGGTCACTGAGGGTGCAGGGCGCTAGGGGGGGGGCGCCCTGAGCAGCAATAAAAAGACCTTGGCTGGCAAAAATACCACAATATATAGCCCCAGAGGCTATATATGTGATAATTACCCCTGCCAGAATCCAGAAAAAAGCGGGAGAATAGTCCGCGAAAAAGGGGCGGAGCTATCTCCTTCAGCACACTGGCGCCATTTCTCCCTCACAGCTCCGCTGGAAGAAAGCTCCCTGGCTCTCCCCTGCAGTCTACACTACAGAAAAGGGTAAAAAAAGAGAGGGGGGGGGCACTAAATTTAGGCGCAGTATATATAACAGCAGCTATAGGGGACATAATTCAGTTAGTCCCTGCATTATATAGTGCTCTGGTGTGTGCTGGCATACTCTCACTCTGTCTCCCCAAAGGGCTTTTGTGGGTCCTGTCCTCTGTTAGAGCATTCCCTGTGTGTGTGCGGTGTGTCGGTACGGCTGTGTCGACATGTTTGATGAGGATAATGATGTGGAGGCGGAGCAGATGCATATAGAAGGGATGTCACCCCCTGCGGGGCAGACACCTGAGTGGATGGACTTATGGAAGGAATTGCGTGCACGCGTCGACTCCTTACACAAAAAAATTTGACGACATGCCAATTGCGGGACAGCCGGCTTCTCAGCTCGTGCCTGTCCAGGTGTCTCAAGGGCCTTCGGGGGCTCTAAAACGCCCGCTACCTCAGATGGCAGACGTGGATGTCGACACGGATACTGACACCAGTGTCGACGACGATGAGTCTAGTCTAATGTCCACTAAGGCCATTCGTTGCATGATTGAAGCAATGAAAGAGGTGTTACAAATTTCTGATATAAACCCAGGTACCACTAAAAAGGGTACAGGTTGAGTATCCCTTATCCAAAATGCTTGGGACCAGAGGTATTTTGGATATCGGATTTTTCCGTATTTTGGAATAATTGCAAACCATAATGAGATATCATGGTGATGGGACCTAAATCTAAGCACAGAATGCATTTATGTTACATATACACCTTATACACACAGCCTGAAGGTAATTTTAGCCAATATTTTTTATAACTTTGTGCATTAAACAAAGTGTGTCTACATTCACACAATTCATTTATGTTTCATATACACCTTATACTCACAGCCTGAAGGTCATTTAATACAATATTTTTAATAACTTTGGCCCTCATTCCGAGTTGTTCGCTCGGTATTTTTCATCGCATCGCAATGAAAATCCGCTTAGTACGCATGCGCAATGTTCGCACTGCGACTGCGCCAAGTAACTTTGCTATGTAGAAAGTAATTTTACTCACGGCTTTTTCATCGCTCCGGCGATCGTAATGTGATTGACAGGAAATGGGTGTTACTGGGCGGAAACACGGCGTTTCAGGGGCGTGTGGCTGAAAACGCTACCGTTTCCGGAAAAAACGCAGGAGTGGCCGGAGAAACGGTGGGAGTGCCTGGGCGAACGCTGGGTGTGTTTGTGACGTCAAACAGGAACGACAAGCACTGAACTGATCGCACAGGCAGAGTAAGTCTGAAGCTACTCTGAAACTGCTAAGTAGTTAGTAATCGCAATATTGCGAATACATCGGTCGCAATTTTAAGAAGCTAAGATTCACTCCCAGTAGGCGGCGGCTTAGCGTGTGTAACTCTGCTAAATTCGCCTTGCGACCGATCAACTCGGAATGAGGGCCTTTGTGTATTAAACAAAGTTTGTGTACATTGAGCCATCAAAAAACAAAGGTTTCACTATCTCACTCTCACTCAAAAAAGTCCGTATTTCGGAATATTTGGATATGGGATACTCAACCTGTATTATGTTTGGGGAGAAAAAAATACCCGTAGTCTTTCCCCCATCAGAAGAATTAAATGAAGTGTGTGAAGAAACGTGGGCTTTCCCTGATAAAAGATTGGTAATCTCTAAGAAGTTACTAATGGCGTTCCCTTTCCCGCCAGAGGATAGGTCACGTTGGGAGACACCACCTAGGGTGGATAAAGCGCTCACACGTTTGTCTAAAAAGGTGGCACTACCGTCTCCGGATACGGCCGCCCTCAAGGAACCTGCTGATAGAAAGCAGGAGGCTATCCTGAAGTCTGTATATACACACTCAGGCATTATACTTAGACCTGCTATTGCTTCAGCATGGATGTGCAGTGCTGCCGCTGCGTGGTCAGATTCCCTGTCAGAAAATATTGACACCCTAGACAGGGACACTATTCTGCTAACCATAGAGCATATAAAAGACTCAGTCTTATACATGAGAGATGCACAGAGGGAGATCTGCCGGCTGGCATCTAAAATAAGTGCACTGTCCATTTCTGCTAGGAGAGGCTTATGGACTCGCCAGTGGACAGGGGATGCAGATTCAAAAAGTTTTGCCTTATAAGGGTGAGGAGTTATTCGGGGATGGTCTCTCGGACCTAGTTTCCACAGCAACTGCTGGGAAGTCAGCATTTTTACCCCATGTTCCCTCACAGCCTAAAAAGGCGCCGTTTTATCAGGTACAGTCCTTTCGGACTCAGAAAAACAGGCGTGGAAAAGGCGGGTCCTTTCTGTCCAGAGGCAGAGGTAGGGGAAAAAGGCTGCAACAAACAGCAGGTTCCCAGGAGCAAAAGTCCTCCCCCGCTTCTTCCAAGTCCGCCGCATGACGGTGGGGCTCCACAGGCGGAGCCAGGTACGGTGGGGGGCCGCCTCAAAAATTTCAGCGATCAGTGGGCTCGCTCACAGGTGGATCCCTGGATCCTGCAAATAGTTTCTCAAGGGTACAAACTGGAATTCGAGGCGTCTCCACCCCACCGGTTCCTAAAATCTGCCTTGCCGACAACTCCCTCAGGCAGGGAGGCTGTGCTAGAGGCAATTCACAAGCTGTATTCCCAGCAGGTGATAGTCAAGGTGCCCCTACTTCAACAAGGACGGGGTTACTATTCCACACTGTTTGTGGTACCGAAACCGGACGGTTCGGTGAGACCCATTTTAAATTTGAAATCCTTGAACACATACATAAAAAAATTCAAGTTCAAGATGGAATCGCTCAGGGCGGTTATTGCAAGCCTGGACGAGGGGGATTACATGGTATCCCTGGACATCAAGGATGCTTACCTGCATGTCCCCATTTACTATCCTCACCAGGAGTACCTCAGATTTGTGGTACAGGGATTGCCATTACCAATTCCAGACGCTGCCGTTTGGACTCTCCACGGCACCGAGGGTGTTTACCAAAGTAATGGCGGAAATGATGATACTCCTTCGAAGAAAGGGAGTTTTAATTATCCCGTACTTGGACGATCTCCTAATAAAGGCGAGGTCCAAGGAGCAGTTGTTGGTGGGAGTAGCACTATCTCAGGAGGTGCTACACCAGCACGGTTGGATTCTGAATATTCCAAAATCACAGCTGGTCCCGACGACACGTCTACTGTTCCTGGGTATGATCCTGGACACAGTCCAGAAAAAAGTGTTTCTCCCGGAGGAGAAAGCCAAGGAGCTGTCATCTCTAGTCAGAGACCTCCTGAAACCAAAACAGGTAACGGTGCATCACTGCACGCGGGTCCTGGGAAAGATGGTGGCTTCTTACGAAGCAATTCCTTTCGGCAGGTTCCATGCCAGAATCTTTCAGTGGGACCTGTTGGACCAGTGGTCCGGATCGCATCTTCAGATGCATCGCCTGATAACCCTGTCTCCAAGAACCAGGGTGTCTCTGCTGTGGTGGCTGCAGAGTGCCCATCTTCTAGAGGGCCGCAGATTCGGCATACAGGACTGGGTCCTGGTGACCACGGATGCCAGCCTTCGGGGCTGGGGGGCAGTCACACAGGGAAGAAACTTCCAAGGACTATGGTCGAGTCAGGAGACTTCCCTACACATAAATATTCTGGAACTAAGGGCCATTTACAACGCCCTAAGTCAGGCAAGGCCTCTGCTTCAAAACCAGCCGGTACTGATCCAGTCAGACAACATCACGGCAGTCGCCCATGTAAATCGACAGGGCGGCACAAGAAGCAGGATGGCAATGGCAGAAGCCACAAGGATTCTCCGATGGGCGGAAAATCACGTACTAGCACTGTCAGCAGTGTTCATTCCGGGAGTGGACAACTGGGAAGCAGACTTTCTCAGCAGGCACGACCTCCACCCGGGAGAGTGGGGACTTCATCCAGAAGTCTTCACGCTGATTGTAAATCGATGGGAACGTCCACAAGTGGACATGATGGCGTCCCGCCTAAACAAAAAACTAGAGAGATATTGCGCCAGGTCAAGGGACCCTCAGGCGATAGCTGTGGACGCTCTGGTGACACCGTGGGTGTACCAGTCAGTTTATGTGTTCCCTCCTCTGCCTCTCATACCAAGGGTACTGAGAATAATAAGAAAACGAGGAGTAAGAACAATACTCGTGGTTCCGGATTGGCCAAGACGAGCGTGGTACCCGGAACTTCAAGAGATGATCTCAGAGGACCCATGGCCTCTGCCGCTCAGACTGGACCTGCTGCAGCAGGGGCCCTGTCTGTTCCAAGACTTACCGCGGCTGCGTTTGACGGCATGGCGGTTGAACGCCGGATCCTGAAGGAAAAGGGCATTCCGGAGGAAGTCTTTCCTACGCTGATTAAAGCCAGGAAAGATGTAACTGCAAAGCATTATCACCGCATATGGCGGAAATATGTTGCTTGGTGTGAGGCCAAAAAGGCCCCAACAGAGGAATTTCAACTAGGTCGATTTCTGCATTTCCTACAAGCAGGAGTGACTATGGGCCTGAAATTAGGCTCCATTAAGGTTCAGATCTCGGCTCTGTCGATTTTCTTCCAGAAAGAACTGGCTTCATTGCCTGAAGTTCAGACGTTTGTGAAGGGAGTGCTGCATATTCAGCCCCCGTTTGTGCCTCCAGTGGCACCTTGGGATCTCAACGTGGTGTTGAGTTTCTTAAAATCACATTGGTTTGAGCCACTTAAAACCGTGGATCTAAAATATCTCACGTGGAAAGTGGTCATGTTATTGGCCTTGGCTTCGGCCAGGCGTGTGTCAGAATTGGCGGCTTTGTCATGTAAAAGCCCTTATCTGATTTTCCATATGGATAGGGCAGAATTGAGGACTCGTCCTCAGTTTCTCCCTAAGGTGGTATCAGCTTTTCACTTGAACCAACCTATTGTGGTGCCTGCGGCTACTAGGGACTTGGAGGATTCCAAGTTGCTGGACGTAGTCAGGGCCTTGAAAATTTATGTTTCCAGGACGGCTGGAGTCAGGAAAACTGACTCGCTAGTTATCCTGTATGCACCCAACAAGCTGGGTGCTCCTGCTTCTAAGCAGACTATTGCTCGCTGGATTTGTAGCACAATTCAGCAGGCGCATTCTGCGGCTGGACTGCCGCATCCTAAATCAGTAAAAGCCCATTCCACAAGGAAGGTGGGTTCATCTTGGGCGGCTGCCCGAGGGGTCTCGGCTTTACAACTTTGCCGAGCTGCTACTTGGTCAGGGGCAAACACGTTTGCAAAATTCTACAGATTTGATACCCTGGCTGAGGAGGACCTTGAGTTCTCTCATTCGGTGCTGCAGAGTCATCCGCACTCTCCCGCCCGTTTGGGAGCTTTGGTATAATCCCCATGGTCCTTTCGGAGTTCCCAGCATCCACTAGGACGTCAGAGAAAATAAGATTTTACTCACCGGTAAATCTATTTCTCGTAGTCCGTAGTGGATGCTGGGCGCCCGTCCCAAGTGCGGATTGTCTGCAATACTTGTACATAGTTACAGTTAACTAAAGGGTTATTGTTGAGCCATCTGTTGAGAGGCTCAGTTGTTTTCATACTGTTAAACTGGGTATTGTATCACGAGTTATACAGTGTGATTGGTGTGGCTGGTAAGAGTCTTACCCGGGATTCAAAATCCTTCCTTATTATGTCAGCTCGTCCGGGCACAGTGTCCTAACTGAGGCTTGGAGGAGGGTCATAGTGGGAGGAGCCAGTGCACACCAGGTGACCTAAAAGCTTTCTTTAGTTGTGCCCAGTCTCCTGCGGAGCCGCTATTCCCCATGGTCCTTTCGGAGTTCCCAGCATCCACTACGGACTACGAGAAATAGATTTACCGGTGAGTAAAATCTTATTTTTAACTTCCCCCTTGATGCTGAACATACCCACTATCTGGAAAGTCTTGGGGGGAGGGTGCTGCTGCCATGGCTAGACCTTACACCTCTTGTGCTGCCCATGTGGGGCCACTAGTACAAATTTTTCCAGGGCCGCTTTTTGTTCCCAATCTGCCCCTGGCATGAGATATGTAATTGTTTAGTCAGTCCGCGGCATATTATCTGCATACAGTATGTTAGTATCAGCCAGATAATACTGTCCTTCAGCCTCACTGTTTACTGTATACTGTTACCCGTCCTTTGATAGTTATCTGCACTGTGCAGTTGTCAGCACTGCCCCTTTCTTACTGTTTGGTGATTGGCTGTCTAATATGACTGTCATTTTGGATAGATGGTTGTTGAATACTAGATAAGCCGACATTTGTAGTGTGCACAGTTCTGATGCTGTGTAGCCATAACTAGTAGAATTGTATGTGCACAGGAAGTAACAGTGAAAAGACACACTGGGGAGGGGATGCACGAAGACTAGTTGCCCATAGCAACCAATCTTCTACTGCCTACATTTTAAAGAATGTACTTGATAAATGCTAGCTACTGTACAAGCGGATTGATTGCTTTGAACAACTTTTGCACTCTTTAGAAGGCTTTGATACATTTTGCTCATTATTACTAGTTAAAGAAGTCGATTTCTACCTAAAGTTGCTTTTTAATTTAGCTTAGAGTAAAATCCTAATTGAAACATAGTTATTAACACAGTTTAGAATATTCTGTCCTATCCTCCTCCTCCTTTCTGGTGTAATCAACTCAGCTGCAGGAGGGGTTAGTAGAATTCTTGCACTGAAAGATTCTCAGGAGCACAGAGAGCAGCCTCTGGTTAGTACATGGGCTTAGAGTTCCCTGAAATAAATAATAAAGTCCCTATCACAGTAATAGGTACATTTACTAAGCGGTGGGTCTGCAAAACTATGTGATGATGGGAAAGAAATGTCCGCATATGAAAGAGAAATGGACCGAGAAACAGAGTAAGATCGGTGACCCTGTGTCACATAACCAAACTACAGTATGTGTATAGCAAATCACTGACTATGTGCAGGTGGTAGAATAATATATGTGTTGTTTGGTACTTACTGTAGATGGAGACATTGCATTTAATGTCCATTACTGGAAGACCATTCATTTGTGTGACTGCAGTTGGAGACATTGCGGCTGTGACTATGGGGTCTATTTACTAAGCCTTGGATGGAAATAAAGTACAATCCTATCAGCTCCTCACTGCCATGTTACAGGCTGGGTTTGAAAAATGAGTTAGGAGCGGATTGGCTGGTACTTTATCTCCATTCACTTTACCTCCATCCAAGGCTTAGTAAATAGACCCCTGTATGAAGCTGTAAGGATGCTGCACACATTGGGGGTCATTCCGAGTTGATCGCTCGCTGCCGATTTTCGCAGCGCAGCGATCAGGTGAAAAAACTGCATTTCTGCACATGCGTAAGCCCCGCAATGCACACTCGCGACGTATGGGTACAAAGCTCTTTGTGGTTGTGCTCAGGTTCTAGCGAAGTTTTCCTTTACACTGGCGGCCGCAAGAAGATTGACAGGAAGGGGGCGTTACTGGGTGTCAACTGACCGTTTTCAGGGAGTGTTTGCAAAAACGCAGGTGTGGCTGGGTGGGTGTATGACGTCAAATCCGGACACGAATAGGCTGAAGTGATCGCAAGCGCTGAGTAGGTTCAGAGCTACTCAGAAACTGCACAAAGTGTTTTTGCAGAGCTCGGCTGCACATGCGTTCGCACTTCTGCTAAGCTAAACTACACTCCCCAGTGGGTGGCGGCATAGCGTTTGCACAGCTGCTATAACAAGCTAGCGAGCTATCAACTCGAAATGACCCCCATTGTTCAGTACTGAGAGGCTGTGAGTGCTAGTAGGCGGACGCTGGAAACACTGCATGTATTATGATATGGGATAAGTTATGCCAGAGATAGGGCCCCCTAGTCCAGGCCAATTATTGCGGATTATCATCAGTGATAGTCATCACCAGTTACCTTCAGGGGTAGCTTTGCCTATTTCACTTGTACTGCTGTCCGTCATAAAAAAAAAAAAAAAAAAGTTTTTCTTTGTAAGTTGTTGTTATTATTATTAAACATTTTTAAACCAGTATTATTATTATTTCTCTTACGTCCTAGAGGATGCTGTGGACTCCGTAAGGACCATGGGGTATAGACGGGCTCCGCAGGAGACATGGGCACTATAAAGAAACTTTAGAATGGGTGTGCACTGGCTCCTCCCTCTATGCCCCTCCTCCAGACCTCAGTTAGATCCTGTGCCCAGAGGAGACTGGGTGCATTACAGGGAGCTCTCCTGAGTTTCTCTGAAAAAAGAATTTTGTTAGGTTTTTTATTTTCAGGGAGCACTGCTGGCAACAGGCTCCCTGCATCGTGGGACTGAGGAGAGAGAAGCAGACCTACTTAAGTGACAGGCTCTACTTCTTAGGCTACTGGACACCATTAGCTCCAGAGGGAGTCGGAACGCAGGTATCCCCTCGCCGTTCGTTCCAGAGCCGCGCCGCCGTCCTCCTCACAGAGACGGAAGAAAGAAGCCGGGTGAGTATAAGAAGAAAGAAGACTTCTAAGGCGGCAGAAGACTTCAGATCTTCTCTGAGGTAACGCGCAGCCATTGCTCCCACGCACAACACACACGGCAGGCACGGATGGGTGCAGGGCGCAGGGGGGGGCGCCCTGGGCAGCAATATTATACCTCTAGGACTGGCTAGTACATATATAGGCTGCGGAGTCAGTATATATTAAAATCCCCCGCCAGTATTACAAAATTGAGCGGGAACGGAGGCGGGGGGGGGGGGGCGGAGCTTGATCCCACAGCACTAACCAGCGCCATTTTTTCCACAGAGAACTGCAGAGAAGCTGGCTCCCCGGACTCTCCCCTGCTGAACACGGTGACACAGGGCAGAAAAGATGGGGGGGGGGGGGGGGGGGGGCATTTGTAAGGCGCAGTGAGTGTATTATTTACAGATAATTATATACAAAAGCGCTATTTATCTGGGAATTTTATTTTCCAGTGTGAGTTGGCGCTGGGTGTGTGCTGGCACACTCTCTCTCTGTCTCTCCAAAGGGCCTTATTGGGGAACTGTCTCCATATAAAAATATCCCTGTGTGTGTGGGGGTGTCGGTACGAGTGTGTTGGCATGTCTGAAGCGGAAGGCTCGTCTAAGGAGGAGGTGGAGCAGATGATTGTGGTGTCTCCGTCGGCAACGCCGACACCTGATTGGTTGGACATGTGGAATGTGTTAAATGCAAATGTGACTTTATTACATAAAAGGATGGACAAAGCAGAGTCCAGGGAAAAAGCAGGGAGTCAATCCATGGCTTTAGCTGTGTCACAGGGCCCGTCAGGGTCCCCAAAACGTAGACTATCCCAAATAGCAGACACCGATACCGACACGGATTCTGACTCCAGTGTCGACTACGATGATGCAAGGTTACACCTAAGGGTGGCCAAAAGTATTCATTATATGATTATTGCAATAAAAGATGTTTTGCATATCACAGATGACCCCTCTGTCCCTGACATGAGGGTGCACATGTTTAAGGAAAAGAAACCTGAGGTAACCTTTCCCCATCTCATGAGCTGAACGAGTTATTCGAAAAAGCTTGGGAAACTCCAGATAAAAAACTGCAGATTTCAAAGAGGATTCTTATGGCGTATCCTTTTCCTGCACGGGACAGGGTACGATGGGAGTCCTCGCCCAGTGGACAAGGCTTTAATGCGTTTGTCCAAGAAGGTGGCGCTACCGTCTCCTGACACGGCAGCCCTCAAGGATCCTGCTGATCGCACACAGGAAACTACCTTAAAATCTATTTATACACATACGGGTGCTTTACTCAGGCCGGCAATAGCATCGGCATGGGTATGTAACGCAGTTGCAGCTTGGACAGATACCTTGTCAGCTGACATGGATACCCTAGATAGGAATACCATTTTATTGATCTTAGGTCACATTAAAGACGCAGTCTTATTATATATGAGAGACGCTCAGAGAGACGTTGGGCTGCTAGGTTCGAGAGCCAACGCCATGGCGATTTCGGCTAGGCGAGCCCTGTGGACCCGCCAATGGACAGGTGATGCCGACTCAAAGAGGCATATGGAGGTTTTACCTTACAAGGGTGAGGTTTTATTTGGGGAAGGTCTCGCGGACCTGGATTCCACAGCTACCGTGGGTAAATCTACCTGTTTGCCTTTTGTTCCCCCACAGATAAAAGAAAACTCCACAATATCAGATGCAGTCCTTTCGGTCGCATAAGTCCAGAAGAGGTCGGGGCTCATCCTTCCTCGCCAGAGGTAAGGGTAGAGGGAAAAGAACGCCTGCTACGGCTAGTTCCCAGGAGCAGAAGTCCTCCCCGGCTTCCACTAAATCCACCGCATGACGCTGGGGCTCCACTGAGGGAGTCCGCACCGGTGGGGGCACGGCTTAGACTCTTCAGCCAGGTCTGGGTTCTGTCAGACGTGGATCCTTGGGTGCTGGAAATTGTGTCCCAAGGCTACAAACTGGAATTCGAAGAGGTGCCTCCTTGCCGATTTTTCAAGTCGGCCTTGCCAGCTGCTCCCCCAGAGAGGGAAATAGTGTTAGCTGCAATTCAAAAGCTGTGTCAACAGCAAGTGATTGTCACGGTTCCCCTAGTTCAACAGGGGAAGGGGTACTATTCAACCCTGTTCGTGGTCCCGAAACCGGATGGCTCGGTCAGACCCATTTTAAATCTAAAATCCCTAAACCTGTACCTGAAAAAGTTCAAATTCAAGATGGAATCGCTCCGGGCAGTGGTCTCCAGCCTGGAAGGGGGGGATTTTATGGTGTCACTAGACATAAAGGATGCATACCTTCATGTCCCCATATATCCTCCTCATCAGGAGTACCCGAGATTCGCTGTACAGGACTGTTATTACCAGTTTCAGACGTTGCCGTTTGGGCTTTCCACGGCCCCGAGAATTTTCACCAAGGTGATGGCGGAGATGATGGTGCTCCTGCGCAGACAGGGAGTCACAATATCCCGTACTTGGACGATCTCCTGATAAAAGCGAGATTGAGAGATCAATTGCTGAAAAGCGTGTCGCTCTCCCTGAGAGTGCTACAACAGCACGGTTGGATTCTAAATCTGCCAAAGTCTCAATTGATTCCAACGACTCATCTATCATTCCTAGGCATGATTCTAGACACGGCACAGAAGAGGGTTTTTCTCCCAATGGAAAAAGCCCAGGACCTCCAGAACGTGGTCAGAGACCTGCTAAAACCAAAAAGAGTGTCGGTTCATCAATGCACTCGAGTTCTGGGAAAAATGGTGGCAGCCTACGAGGCCATCCCCTTTGGCAGGTTCCATGCGAGGACTTTTCAGTGGGACCTTCTAGACAAGTGGTCCGAGTCCCATCTACAAATACATCAGAAGATAAGCCTGTCCACCAGGGCCAGGATGTCTCTCCTGTGGTGGCTGCAGAGTGCTCACCTTCTAGAGGGTCGCAGGTTCGGCATTCAAGACTGGGTTCTGATAACCACAGACGCGAGCCTCCGAGGATGGGGAGCAGTCACACAAGGAAGGAATTTTCAGGGACTATGGTCAAGCCAGGAGGCTTGTCTACACATCCACGTACTGGAATTGAGGGCCATATACAACGGCCTACGACAAGCGGAGAATCTTCTTCACGACCTACCGGTTCTGATTCAATCAGACAACGTCACAGCCGTGGCTCATGTAAACCGCCAAGGCGGGACAAGGATCAGAGTGGCAATGGCAGAAGCCACTAGGATTCTTTGCTGGGCGGAAAATCACGTAAGCGCTCTGTCAGCAGTCTTCATTCCGGGTGTGGACAACTGGGAAGCAGACTTCCTCAGCAGACACGATCTCCATCCAGGAGAGTGGGGACTTCATCAAGAAGTTTTTGCAGAGATAACAAGTCATTGGGGACTTCCTCAAGTATACATGATGGCATCACGCCTCAACAAGAAGCTTCGGAGGTATTGTGCCAGGTCGGGACCCTCAGGCAGTAGCGGTGGACGCCCTGTTGACACCATGGGTGTTTCAGTCGGTCTATGTGTTCCCTCCTCATCCTCTCATCTCAAAAATATTGAGAATCATAAGACGAAAAAGAGTACAGACAATACTCATTGTTCCAGATTGGCCTCGAAGGGCCTGGTATTCAGATCTTCAGGAAATGCTCACAGAAGATCCGTGGCCTCTTCCTCTCAGAGAGGACCTGTTGCAGCAGGGGCCCTGCGTGTTCCAAGACTTACCGCGGTTACGTTTGACGGCATGGCGGTTGAACACCGAATCTTAGCTGGGAAAGGTATTCCGGAAGAAGTCATCCCTACGCTGATAAAGGCTAGGAAGGAGGTGATGGCGAAGCATTATCACCGTATCTGGAGGAAGTATGTATCTTGGTGTGAAGCCAAGAGTGCTCCTACGGAAGATTTCCATCTGGGCCGTTTTCTCCACTTTCTACAGACAGGAGTGGATATGGGCCTGAAGTTAGGCTCCATTAAAGTACAGATTTCGGCCCTATCTATTTTCTTTCAGAAGGAATTGGCTTCTCTTCCAGAAGTCCAGACTTTTGTAAAGGGAGTGCTGCACATCCAGCCTCCTTTTGTGGCACCATGGGACCTTAACGTGGTGTTATGGTTCCTAAACTCTCACTGGTTTGAACCGCTTCAGACGGTTGAATTAAAATTTCTCACTTGGAAGGTGGTCATGTTGTTGGCCTTGGCATCTGCGAGGCGGGTGTCCGAATTGGCGGCTTTGTCTCACAAGAGCCCCTATCTTATTTTCCATATGGATAGAGCGGAGTTGAGGACTCGTCCTCAATTTTTGCCCAAGGTGGTTTCATCATTTCATATGAACCAGCCTATTGTGGTGCCTGTGGCTACGGGAGGCTTGGAGGACTCCAAGTCCCTGGATGTAGTCAGGGCCTTAAAAATCTATGTAGCCAGGACGGCTAGGGTTAGGAAAACAGAGGCACTGTTTGTCCTGTATGCAGCCAACAAACTTGGCGCTCCCGCTTCAAAGCAGACTATTGCTCGCTGGATCTGTAACACGATTCAGCAGGCGCATTCTACGGCTGGATTGCCGTTGCCAATTTCGGTAAAGACCCATTCCACTAGGAAGGTGGGCTCTTCTTGGGCGGCTCCCCGAGGTGTCTCGGCTTTACAGCTTTGCCGAGCAGCTACCTGGTCGGGTTCAAACACTTTTGCAAAGTTCTATAAGTTTGATACCCTGGCTGATGAGGACCTTGCGTTTGCTCAGTCGGTGCTGCAGAGTCGTCCGCACTCTCTTGCCCGGTCTGGAGCTTTGGTATAAACCCCATGGTCCTTACGGAGTCCCCAGCATCCTCTAGGACGTAAGAGAAAATCAGATTTTAAACCTACCGGTAAATCTTTTTCTCCTAGTCCGTAGAGGATGCTGGGCGCCTGTCCCAGTGCGGACTCTTTTATTGTTTACATAAGGGTTATGTTACAGTTAAAATCAGTCGTTGCCTGATACTGTTTGTTCATACTGTTAACTGGTTGCGTATATTCCAGGTTATACGGTGTGGATGGTGTGGGCTGGTATGAATCTTGCCCTTGGGTTCACAAAAATCCTTTCCTCGTACTGTCCGTCTCCTCTGGGCACAGTTCTCTAACTGAGGTCTGGAGGAGGGGCATAGAGGGAGGAGCTAGTGCACACCCATTCTAAAGTTTCTTTATAGTGCCCATGTCTCCTGCGGAGCCCGTCTATACCCCATGGTCCTTACGGAGTCCCCAGCATCCTCTACGGACTAGGAGAAAAAGATTTACCGGTAATCAGTCTGCTACTGGTGCAATGCGCATGTGTTATGTGTAAAGTATGTGTAGAAGGGAAATTGACTGGTCGGCAAAATGGTAAAAAAGTCCTCTAATCGCCGCCAGACATTTTTTTTTAGGGAGCAGAGACTGCTCATCTGCCCCAACGAGAAGATTTTGTATCTTTACGATCACTGCAAATTGATAAAAAATGCCCGTAAAAGTCTGTATGTTGGCTACAGGTGGAGTCGCTGCTCATTGTTCAGGAATGAAGGACTGTGGGTGGTGGTGGAAACAGATGCCTGAGGCTAAAGGTCACAAGTCTGTCCAGCACAAATGGTGTATGTGGGGCTGCAGATGTAGTGGCTACACATATTTTTCAGTACAAGCAGGGTCGTTGTGCGGGGGGGGGGGGGGGGGCAGAAATCAAGGATTACGTGCTGTTGAACGGGGTATGAAGTAGGAAATAGTCTAAGAGAGGGAAAAGCAGATGAGGGAAAGAGCCCTGCTCATGAAAGCTTACACTATGAATGGGAGGGGCAGATTGACAATGACACGGAAGAGGTAGAAGTGAGCATGTAACAGGGTTAGGATGAGATATGGCTGGGTTTGGTGAAGAAGTGGGTCTTGAGAGCACGTTTAAAGTTTTATAGAGAGGTGGAGATTCTGATAAGGAGAGGTAGAGAATTCCAGAAATAGGGAAGACCACGGCTAAAATGAGGAATGGGAGGAAATAACCAGTTGCCAGGAGAGGCCGCATGTATTTATGGAGCGAAGAGGACAGGTGGGAGTGTAAAGGGAAATAAGGTCAGAAATGTAAATGGGAGAGGAGTGGGTGAGGGCTTTGTGAGTGTGAGAAGCTTGAATTGGGAATGGGAGCCAGTGTAGGGCTTGTAAGAGAGGAGAGGTGGACATAGTATGTTTAAAGAGTAAGATGAGCCTAGAGTGAACACTAGCCCACCGTGTAGCATTGGCCTCACTTATACTGTTGTACTAATCCCACCTTTTTGTATTGTCCGCACCTACAATTATTTTGGTACTATCTGAATAAGGCCATTTTCAGATTTTTCTTCAGAATTTTTAGATATATTGATCTGCAGATATATCTACCAGTGTGTACCCACCTTAAGCCTCTCCACACAATTTGTCCCCTGCAGCACAACAAGGTCCTGCCAAGACACAAAACAGCACCTTCCTGATTTATTTACTGCTCCTGTCCTGTGACTGCAGATGAGGACAATTGCATGCAGAAAACTACACAGTGCCATGATAAATGTGTTTTATATTCATTCACTTCCAAGTATGCAAAAAACATAAAACAAAACTAGCACAACATACAAAAAGTACAGAAATAAGAACAAGTGTATTTATTTATTTATTATTTTTGCTTAACAATGCGTTAGCTCTTTCATCTACAAGAATTCGGGTCACATCCACCAGAATTAAAATCACATTATGATCACAGCAGGTTTAAATTACAAATGTGGAAAACAAAAACAAAAATTGATGCAAGTTCAAAATATAATACAGAATATTAAAAAGGCCTGTAAAAATGACATGCAAGGCAGTTAAGGGACAATGATAGTATTCATCACACCCTCAGCTCCTCACCCACCAACAAATTGCAGATAGTTTGAGGCTGGCGTTGAAAGAGTTTAACATATATCGCATTTGCAGGCAGATTTTTTTATTACGTTTTCACAACAGTTTTACATAAAGAAACTATACATAAAATATCTTTAGAACACAGGGTGCTGCAATGTGCATTCTTTAGCATTTAATTAATCGAAACAGAAAAGTTAGTCACTTAGTGACCAGAAAATAGCGAACAGATCAGAACAAACGTCTTCTAATCACATTATGGAATTATTGCAATCCCATGCAAAATATTGTATATATATTTTTCTTTTTTTATTTGTTCTTGTAAAAAAAAAAAAAACACAAGTCACTGTAATGTATTTTGTGCTTAGCATGACTGTATATACAGTAGATGGCATAGGGAAGGGTTTCCCAAACTCTGGGGCAGATGTATTAAGCCTGGAGAAGCGATAAAGCAATGATAAGTGGAAGGTAATAATGCACCAGCCAATCAGCTCCTGTCAATTTACATACTGGAGCTGATTGGCTGGTGCGTTATCACCTTGCATTTATCACTGCTTTATCACTTCTCCAGGCTTAATACATCTGCCCTAATGTCCTTAAGGCGCCCTGCCCTAATAGCCCATGTTTTAAATACATCCATGCATGTGCGCAGAAGATATAATCAATGGTTGGGTACGCCCTACGCAGATAGATCGTTAGTACAAACTATATATCACTAGTGTATCGATATGCGGCCGCAGGAACCGCCCACTATGACATCACAGTGGGGGTAGGAGCACATTTAAATGTCCATCTAGTTGTGATGTCTGGCCAGATATACAGAGAGGCTGATTGGTAAATGTGAATAGCTTACGAAGTTGGTCGATCAGACAGCGGGATGGCCGGTTAGCTGCTGAGTTGCTCAGGTGTGTACCCAGCAAAACTGTCTGAGATACTAATAAAGTCACCTGTGCTTAAGTATGAATATCCTTAAAACCTGGACTGTTAGGGTGCCTTAAGGGGCGAATTTTGGAACTACTAGCATTAGGCACTGACATCAGTGCTAGGCTCTCCCAGATGTTGTGTAGCTACAGGTCTTACTGGGATTTGTAGTTCCACAGTAACCAGAGAGCTACAGGTTGCCTAAACTAGATTTATGTAGTCACATAATACAATGGAATAGGAATTCTTCTGGAACGGCGAATGCTCAGTAGAAAATCCCTATCTGATAAAATGCATCAGATGAATGCTTTCACTATTAGATGATTGCCGGGTTTTGTCTGTGCTATGTTAAAAGTAAAATCGCCTGCCCAAATTCTTACTTGGACAGTCCTGCATGCTCTTTTCTTAATAAAGGTTTAGTGGCACTACCTAGTGGTAACGTCCAAAAATGACACTTCTACCAGCGTAGTTAAGACTTTGTTTCAATCTATATTTTAAAATTTGTATTATCCATATGGTACAATAATTTACAGTTTGTTTCAAAATAGTACTGCACAGGCACAGAAGCACAGGTCAAAGAATAATAATAATAATAAAAAAAGTTAAGTTATATATTACATAGACATACTCCCATTTGGCATGCATTAAGTTAGTTACAAAATACAAAAAAAAAACCTTTGATACAGAAATAAATGCGGCTCAGATTAATGGGCAATACGTCAAATAACCTGTAAGTAAATTACTTCAGTGTCTGCATATATTATGTTTTTTTCTATAATAATTTAAATTGCAAATACATAGTTTTCCTGTATATCCATTATTTGCGGTGTGCCCAGCTCCAGACTTACTTGCTTGAATAGAGCGGTCACCAGCAGGTATTTTGCTCAACTGTAGATCGAAACATGTTTACAATATGGTATCCGTCAGCTTATGTTTAAAAGATCCATCTCCACAAGGAGTAACGTTACTTGGTTTGGTTGCTATGGGTCACATAACTAGAAAATAGCTGCATTACCACTTCCCACTGCAAAGTTCATTTTGTGTTACCTTCTCTGCAGGGGTTCGCTCTAAACAAACCGAAGCCAATCCAACTACTCCTGTTGGCTACAGACAATTCGGTCTTGCGGTAACACGAAGAGACGGGTTCAGTGCCGCTACTGGATGCATTGATTATGTGAGTTACACTTGACCGTAACCGGGGCGATATTCCTCACTAGTTCAGCCCCGCCCCTGAACATGTAACAGCATTACAACATGTGTGGATGCAGAGCCGCTGGCTCTGCAGTGTCTCTCTAGGCTGTGACCTGGGCAGCGGCTACACCCTCCCTACCATAGTTACGGCCCTGTTGCCACAATCTCTGCACGTGATGTTATGATACCACTTCTAGAAACACATTTTACAAAATCCAAAACCAGGAAAGTGGTACTGGGATTAACAGGTTACATACGTTATACCGACGGGCGGGATGCCGGTTGTCAATATCCTGACAGCGGTATCCCGCCCGCTAGAATGCCGGCAGCGGGGCAAGCGCCAAGAGTACCCTTGTGGGCCGGCTGTGCTTGCCACACTACGGGCTCAGCTCGCAGCATTCGCCGCAGGATCTATTTACGTTCTATTGGTGTGGTGGACACCCACAAGTGGAAATAGCCCTGGTGCGCTGGGGTTCCGGCATCGGCCTCCTGAACACCGCGATCCCGACAGCCGGCATTTTATCTGCATCCCGGATTAACAGATGAACCTACAAAAGTTGTTTTTGAGGTCATACTATAAGACAAAGATATTTCTTAAGCACATATTAGCGTCATAATGTAAAATGCAGATTACATTATATTTTACCTTTCACGGGGAAAGATCTATTGGTATCAATCAGAAATATATATGTAAAGGTTTCAATACTTGTAAGATATTTCACATTAGACGTACATTTGCAGTGTAGATGAGTGTAAGCTATATGTCTCTGTTATCGGCCACTTCCAGGATCAGTGAGGCTGTGTGCATTGTTCTATATGTATATATGTGTTTACAGACCGGTAGCCTGCACTCATGTACAACCTCACAATCACATCTTTATCTGACGTATCTTCAATATATTTGTCAATGTTAATAGATCTCTTATACAGGGCAGCGTGGATTGTAGGTCCTGTAAATGCCTCCATTGGTCTCATCCAGATAAACATGATAAGATGTATCAGCAGACTTGCATGTAAAGAACAAAACCGTGGCAGAAATACCTATTCATTATTCAACCATAATTCAAGTCAACCTACTTATAAAGTGAACATTCCTATACAAAGGAAATATGTCTCATTCCTAGACTAGATTTTGTTTTCATCGTCACATAATCTATTAAGGGTATCTGTCATGTTTGCATTGATACCTAAAAGTAAATTGCTTTGAGGGAGCTGCGACCTTGGGAACAGTTATAGCGGATATAGGGCCCGGATCACAGCTGATCACTGCTGTGCGTGTTTGCACAGCGGGCGATTATCGATTGAATGCGCATGCATATGCACCGAAATGCACGCGCACGTCGCCAAACAGTGACAGGCTGGTGCGGAAATTTCGATCGCACAGCCATTCGCAAGCTGAGTGACAGGAAGAGGCCGTTTGCGGGTGGTAACTGCCCGTTTTCTGGGAGTGTTAGGGAAAACATTTTCTGTGAGGGTGTGTGACGTCAGCTCTGGCCCCGATCAGCCTGTTCTTTTCGCACTATGGGGGTAATTCTAAGTTGATCGCAGCAGGAATTCTGTTAGCAGTTGGGCAAAACCATGTGCACTGCAGGGGAGGCAGATATAACATGTGCAGAGAGTTAGATTTGGGTGGGGTGTGTTTAATCTGCAATCTAATTTGCAGTGTAAAAATAAAGCAGCCAGTATTTACCCTGCACAGAAATAAAATAACCCACCCAAATCTAACTCTCTGCACATGTTATATCTGCCTCCCCTGCACTGCACATGGTTTTGCCCAACTGCTAACAAAGTTCCTGCTGCGATCAACTTGGAATTACCCCCTAAGTCCTGGGCTGCGCACAGACAGCACACACTGGTAAAAACATTCACTGGTGAGTGAGGTGCAAACGGATTTGCATATGTCCGCTGACCGAAAGACATTTTTGCAAGGCGTACACATGTGATCACACACTTGCACGGGGCGAATTTACACTCCCCTTGGGTGGCGACTATCTGATCGCAGGACAGTAAAATTAGCAGCACAGCGATCAGCTCTGAATCGGGCCGATAAGCTGAGAAAAATGTTGAACCACAATAGTAATAATATCACCGCAAGCAATTAAAGAGCAAATGCTAAACTGCAATCGTCAGGATATACGTGTGTTTGCACATGCAAATAAGGGTTTTCTTATCTGGAAACTCTTTCTCCAGGAAAAAATAATAAAGGAATTGCTGTCCTGTGATGGTGTCACACTGTACACACTGATAATAGGATCGCTGGCAGTATCTTCCTGCAGTTGCAGTTCTTTGTGGCGTTCTGCTAAGCAAAAGAGGAACACCAGGGGGCAGCGTGGAGTTACACAGGACAGCTCACTTTCACATTGTGAATGAAACTTAGTAACTTTTTGGCATGGCGCTAAGTCACGAGCATTCTAGGAACTCGGTCCCATAGAGACCACACCTGTACTGTAAACAGGTTTGGTACTTTTCCACAAATCTTTGCAAACGGCAGAGAGTTTATCATAAAGCAGGAAGGCATATTTGAGATACAACTGCAGAGTAATGCAGGGTAGATTAATGACACATTTATGTTGGTACACACATCACAGCCATATGGTAATTCAGTTTACCAACCACGGTTCTGTAACTAGAGAGACCATATACAATTTTATACATTTAATGCCAATATACTAGAATGGTTACATGTATTTTCTGCCATAAATTATTTATAAGTCTTTTAAGGATATTAATATGGCCTGTAGATCTCTAATAACTCATATGAATGGCAAAAACACTGGATAAGCATTTGTATGCCATAGAATGTAAGCTCTGACGAGCAGGGCCCTCTTCCCTCTTGTGCTTTTCCTCCCCTCACTCATACCGTCATCTCCTCACTGTCTACATTGGCACCAAACCTTTGTGTGTGGCCGTCCCGCTGCTGATTTGAGTCCTATGACTGCTGATGCAGATATGTTTATAACCCGGGTCCTTGTTCTGCAGTGTTTAATGCTGCAAGTCACGTGTGTGTGTATATGTGTGATTATACTGTTTCTGCTGTAAGGCGCTGTGGACCCCTTGTGGCGCCATATAAATAAAGGATAATATTAGTATCAATGAGGCTTGAGGTTTGTTTTTACAAGGCTACAAAATACAAGTTGCTTACTATGGGGGTCATTCCGACCTGTTCGCACGCTGCCGTTTTTCGCAGCGCATCGATCAGGTCACTACTGCGCATGCGTATACATCGCAATGCGCAGGCGCGTCACATGGGTACAAAGCGGATCATTGCTGAGTGATGGATTTAACGAAGAATCCATTCGCACAGCCGATCGCAAGGAGATTGACAGGAAGAAGGCGTTTATGGGTGTCAACTGACCGTTTTCTGGGAGTGTTTGGTTAAACGCAGGCGTTTGCAGGGCGGGTGTCTGACGTCAATTCCGGGACCAGACAGGCTGAAGTGATCGCAAGGGCTGAGTAAGTTCAGACCTACTCAGAAACTGCACAAAATGTTTTTGCAGAGCTCGGCTGCACAGGTGTTCGCACACTTGCAAAGTGAAAATACACTCCCCTATAGGCGGCGACTATCTGATCGCAGCGCTGCAAAAAGTAGCTAGCGAGCGATCAACTCGGAATGACCCCCAATATAGCTGCATTGATTACAATCTACTGTGTTTTTATAAGAGCCCTTATTTAAAATTCTGACTGAGTGAGACAGACCGATATATGTGAATGTTGTTTGTAAATGATACAGGAAGTTGGAAAAATAATTAGCTGTGTAGTTAGTGTATAGCAATATTAGGTACACCTCTAGCAAAGGAGATGCGCCTTTGTTGTGGCCCAAGGACTTCTCATTACACCTTCACCTATTTTATATGTGCCTTATTTTATATGCACCTATTTAACTGTATATTAAAATATAATCTGACATTTAACATAAACTTACTCTAATTGCTGGGCATAGACGGTCAGATAAAATGAAATTCGGAAAGCCAGACATTTTATCTGACCGCCTAACACCTATCAGATATTATGGGCATACACTGTGAGATATATCACAATCTTCGGAAGGAACAGGAGAAATGTCTGTCAGTCGGCAGCCTGATGTGGTCGACTTTCAACTTTAAAAATATCTTATCGGACGGACATTCTGGATAATTTGGTATGTCCGACCGAGATAAGTGGCGCATATATACAGTACAATTATCTATAGGCGGATCGCCCAGATAATTGTATAATGTATGCCCAGCATATGTTTCTCTCCCCTACATTCCAATACATATCATTTCTTATATATTATTTGCTAACCTTCGAGTATATAGTTATGTCATTTGATTCTTAGGAACTGGGATTTTGGAACGTTGCGTCTCCACAGCTATTATATGAATAATCATTTTATTTATATAGCACTTTTCCCCTTCATCTTTTTTTTTTTTTTTTTTTACCAGCCATCAATTTTATTATATACATTACATGAGGCGGTACAGTATGTGATGAGTAAGTGTACGGAATAACAGAAGTGTTTGGAGAACTGTAGATGTGTGTGATGCTGGAACTCTCTGGAAGTAACATCACTGACTGGTGGAAGGGATCAAAGTTCCGACTGTTATGGCAACATGCAATAGAATAATGAAAATCACTGACAGGTGAAGTGAATAACATTGATTATCTTGTTACAATGGCACTTGTTAAGTGGTGGGATATAGTAGACAGCAGGTAGATGGCCAGATGTGTGTATGTTTTTTCCCTGGGGAAGAGTTGGCACCAGGATGCACCATGGGAAAAAGGCAATGTTCGGCTGGGAAACCTCAGGGACTGGTATGCATGTGGATGTTACTTTAAAAAATACCACCTGCCGAAACATTGTTTCAGACCAAGTACATCCCTTCATGAAAATGATATTCCCTGATGCAGTAGTCTCTTTCAGCAGGATAATGAGCCCTGCTACACTGCAAACATTGTTCAGGAACGGTTTGAGGAACATGACAAACAGTTCAAGGTGTCGACTTGGTCTCCCAATTCCCCAGATCTCAATCTGATCGAGCATCCATGGGATGTGCTGGAAAAACAAGTCCAAACCATGGAGGCACCACCACACAACCAACAGGACTTAAAGGATAGAAACATAGAATTTAACAACAGGTAAGAACCACTTGGCTTATCTAGTCTGCCCCATTTTTAAAATGTTTGCATAATCTCAACCCTTGTTGATCCTTATTTCTTTGTAAGGTTATCCTTATGTCTATCCCATGCATGTGTAAATTACTCTACTGTCTTAGCCTCTACCACCTCTGTCAGGAGACTATTCTACTTATCCACTACCCTTTCTGTGAAGTCATTTTTCCTTAAATTTCTCCTGAACCTACCTCCCTCCAGTGTCTATGCATGTTCTGATGTTCTAATACTTCTCTTCCTTTGAAGAATGTTTCCCTCCTGGACTTTGTTAAAACCCTTGATATATTTGAAAGTTTCTATCATGTCCCCCCTTTCCCTTCTCTGCTCCAAACTATACATGCTAAATCTTGGTGCTACATACCACAGAACACATTCAGAGGTCTTGTGGACCCCATGCCTCAACATGAGGGGGACCTACACAATATTAGGTAGGTTTTTTAAATGTTATGGCTGATGGAAGACATTTCTGCAGGCAAGGTAGAAAATGATGAATGAAAATGTAGGAGGAAGGTGAAATAGGCTAAGCAGTTGTGCCCAGATCAGATCACAGTAGACACTGCGTCTAACTTTCATAAAAGTGTCATGGCTTGCGGAATGTCTATCTCTATTTTTTTTTTTTTATAGATATAAAAGTTATTTGAATGTCAAATAAAGAAATACATGGATATTCATAGTCACTCTACGATATATTTAATCTGAGGGAAGGGGAAAAATATAATAATAATAATAATACGTTTTTCCAGCTTTCTCAATACAGGATATGCGAAATACGCCTAATCTACTAAAAGGTGTCTCTCTGTCACACATTCTCTTGTAAATATTGCACATCTGGAATGGACTTCAGATAAGCTTGATCATATAAGGAGTTGAGAAAAGTATAACAAGCAAGTAAAGCTCATACTTCAAGAGGGGTGTTTAAATGATACTAATGCTCTATCACTCCTCTGCCGCAAGTCACCCAGTTAGGGGGTGGGGGTGTTATTTACTAAGCTAAACAGGCCCGCTTCAGAGACACTGTGGATTGGTTGATTCATACACATGTGGTGGAGCCAGTGATGTCACAGCAGCTCAGACTCTTACCAATATGAAACCCCATCAGGACACTTCTTTTTAACAGACCGGAAGCTGAATGTAACACTGTACAATATATTTTACCACCAACCCCAGGAACTGCAGCATCGTATACAGAGGGCTGCGGCCCCAGCACACCCCATCGCTCTTTCTCATTAGTAACGCCACCAAGAGTCCGCGGCTAGTAACAAAATGCATGTTCTGGTAATATACATGCCATATTGTAAATAAATAAATATATACATTACTATACATACATCTGCTCCTTCACACCATGAAGGTTTGTATTGGAATCTCTGTAGAAGACCATACCGTATGTAAAAAGAGAAGAAGAAATCTTATTTGGTAGCAGAAGATAATACAAAAGCATAGGAACCAGAGACGAGATCAAATTAACAACAAAATATAATGTCACTTAGTTCTGAGTATCAGACAGGCCGAGTCCTTCATTTGAAATTGGCATAATCTGAGAAGATGTCAATGAAATCTTGTACCACTTTGTAGCAGAATTCATACTGTTCCTGCAAAAACAAAGACACTGTCAAAGTCGGAAAAATATCATGCTACACATTGCCATATATTCACCCCATGCGCTTGCCCGCTGCACGTACACATTCTCTCCCGTGCGTGCACATATTCGCAGTTGCGTGACGGCGCCTCCTCGGCCATGCGCTCGAGCGCGTGGTATGTGCATTTACGGTAGAGTTTGTGTGCGTCTAGCGGGCGACTCAATTGTTACATAGTAAACCCAAATAGTATGTTTTATAGGTAATGTTCCCCTTAATAATAACTGTAAGTTTGTTTATTGTAACTGGTCGCTGGACAGAGGAATTCCTCTTTGCATGATACGAAGGGTCAGACAGGGTTTGAGCAGTGGTGTTTGGTACCTAACTAAAGAACATTTTATTAGAAACAATCCGGTGCTGGTTAGGTAAAGATTAATCGCTCCTGCGTATAGTTATGTCTATTAGTAGTTTCTGGACATTTACTATATTTGCGGTTCATTATCCATGCGGCGGGAATCCTGAGATTCCCTCCCACCTGAGCAGTTCGATATAGTCACAGCCCACCTGTTCAAACTAACCTATGACCTTTTGTTATAGTGCGGGGAGACATTCCTGTGTCCAATGAACAATGAGATTATAGGTCCCTTTGTAGTGTACTGTACGCAGTGTATATAAGAACAGCCAGCCTGGCCAGCTCAGTCTTCTCTTCACAACGGTTTTCATCATTGACTAACTAGAAAGCTGGTACCAGGACTGCGCAGCGATCGTTCCCCGGTGTGTAAGTTATTCTCTGTAACCAACTTGTTCTCTGTTTGTATTTGCCATACTCTCTCTCTCTCTCTGTTATTGTTACGCTGTTGTATATTGTATATGTGTAGTTATTCTGCTTAGATATTGATGTTAGTCTGTAGTGTATGAACTGTTAACTGTTTTCCCCTTTTTACATAGCTAAATATTGTTAGTAAAGGTGTTGGAACCTTAGCAAGGTATTGTGTGTTTATTACATTACTGAGGGTATTTGGAGCGTCTCAATCGCTCAAACAGCTTTCACATTAACAAGGTCAAGCAGCGTTATATAGCTACAGTATTTCAGTAGTAAGGTTTACAGTACAAACTCAATCCTTCAGTGTGTTGCATACAAGGTTTACTGAGTGTCATCCCGTGAGCGTCTGCGCCGCTCGTGTTCCCCTCGTGGTCACGAGCGTCCGCTACGCTGGTAGCGTAGCATTACGGTAGTCGGCCGCCTATAGCGTGCTCGACTCCAAGCGTTAAGCTGTGAGCGAGCGTGCCGCATGTGCGTCTCGACCACGGCTAAGCGTCTGCTACGCTAAGTGCGTACCCTTATGGTACCCCATACGCCAATTGCGTACTGAGTCTTACCAATATATAGTAAATGTTATAAGATAAATATTTAGCTTTATCAATTGGCGGCTCGTCCGTCCTCCACATATCCGCACTAGCAAACACAGACTTTATCTGTCAGCAAGGGCGGGAAGGCAGTATCCCTTCGTATCCGTATTGGTGGTGAGGGATACAGTAGTGCTGACTAGATAAGCGTCTGCATCGCTACGCTGTAGGAGTGTTGGTGGAATCCGGAACCGGAAGGTAAGAACAAAACGCTATTGTCTTTTAAAACTGTTTATCTCTGTTTTGCGTACGCAACACACGCACACACCTGCATTTCTTTTTATTTGTGTATTTTCACATCTCACCTTCCTGCTTGCCATTTATCATTGATAACGTGCTGAGAAAGATTTGTTGCTATTGGTAGTTAAAAGTAATATTAATACGTTAAGGAGTAAATTGTAAAACACGCACACGGCTTTACCTAAAGATACAAGGAAAGATCTGTGTGGTGCTCGGTAGATGATTACAGTTAAAGATCATCTACATTGATATAAACGTGTTAGTTGTATTTCTGTGGATATACCTGGCTTGCGTACACGTGTCTCTAACAAAGGGCGGGACTAGCGTACGCGACGCAAGGGCCGACGTACGGAGCGTATATTACGCAACGGAGCATCTGGGTACGCCCACATAATACAAATCACACGATAGTATTGTTTTAGTAGGCGATACGGAGGCAACGCGATAATAGCGCAAATCAATCTCAGTGTCCAAAATTTTAAGCTAATAGGTCCTTCTCTAGTTGCAACTCCTCTGGATTAGCCTGCGATACTGAATGAAAGGGATTTCTGCGCAGAAACAAAAGTAAAGAGTATATGAGGTGAAAGTGTGTGTATACATATATATAAGTTTCTAATTTTTGGGTGGAACCACAGGAAATCATCGAATTCTCCTGAGGTACATACGTGTAAGTGACGGCACGGTGGCTTGGGAGGCATCCCTTGTTAAACATATTAAAAGAAGAGCATTAGAGTATAGCAGACCAGGAGGTCTACTGTAGCACAGACCAGGAGGTCACGGACCAGGAGGTCCAGGTACAGCAGACTAGGAAGTCCGCTATAGATAAAGAGTAAAGAATCACAACACCAGGAAGGGTTGGTGCGGTACCCATATAGGCCATTAAGCTCTGGCTGAAGGAATTCGCAGCCACAATTTTCGATTCCACTGGTCGTTCCGCACATAAGATTAGTTGCTTATGTGCAGAACGATTGTACCGCATGTAATTGTGTGCATTAGTTAGTAACTTGACCCAGTACCATTTGCGTACGCTAGAAGGGTCATAAACGCTATTTGTACATTCTAACGTGATTTGTGTAATTTTTTTTATTTTAAGGGAGGTTCGCTGGTCACTCGGGAATTCTCGAACAACCAATAGTTACTGGGAAGGGTTAAGTGCTCTTCGGATCACACCCACATGTTCCAGTAAATAGAGGTTCAGGTCGCAGGGGCCCTAGGTTGAGTACGCCAGCGCTAAGGCAGTGTGTGGGCGTATTGGTCGACGTGGGCGAGTGAGTGGAGGTACTCGATAAACTTCCGCCGCCGGCCTACCCCGGACATCTTGGTTTTTGTAAGGGTTCGCTGAAGACCCTGATTTGAAGGTCAGAGGTAGTGAAAGCAACACCTGCAAAGATGGGGGCCAGTTGTTCAGGTAGGGGGCGATCAACCTCGGTTCAGGTTGACTTAGTAAACCGACCAATCGGGTCGGCAAGGTATATCATGTGTGAGAAATACGGTTCACACACAGAGGTTTTGTGCGATGAATGGGAAAGAATGACTGTGCATGACGGGGAAAAGTTCCCACGGGTAGGCAGTTTTAGTCCCGAGGTGTTACAAAATCTAAGGAGAAGGATATGTCTCATTAAATCTGCAAAGAGATGGATCAAACATTATGATTATTTACAGTTATGGCAACAGGAAGGTGAAATACAAAGAGGATTGGCTCAAGCGGCTGGATCTAACCCTATCAGGAAACTGATAGCCACCGCGCCACCACCACCATACATAACGGGAGAGAAAGTGGTTACAGAGAATGACACACTGGTGTATGATAAACATGCACTTAGTAACTGTATAAATGTTAAGAATAATGTAACTAAGATTGTTGATGCTAATACTAACCCGTGCAAGCTGTACCCTGTTTTAAACTTTCCCCAGGATTGTGACCAAGAGGATGAGCCCACAATAATATCGGCACTCTCTCTAGCAGCCACCATAGCAGAAACAACAGTGGGCACGGCCCAACCAGTAAGAGCAGTATCAAAGGCCCCTAGTGGAGGGACAGGTGAGGTCGTATCAACTGGTAAGTACGGCACTGTACAATATGCTGAAACCATTACACCACATGTTGTAGAATCTACTCAGAATGATGTTATTGAACTTAATCCCGTTAGGGTAATTGCAGTACCAAATGGGAAAACTGACACTTCAGGAGTCACTCCTGTCAGACACATCGCCATGCACTGCCCCTTTTCCCGAACGGAATTAAGATCAATGGTGTCTGAATTCCCTGATCCTAGGAAATATCTAGTTGCAAGCCAGAAGTACATTAGAGAGCTAGGAAATACTGTGGAGCCCAATAACAAAGACTGGCGGATATTGCTGAGGGCATGTTTACCCTCCAATGTCGACTCAGCGAGATTTATAGCTGACTGTAAATTAGACGAAGAGGTACCCCTTACGGATGTGTACAACCAAGATAATGTAAAGAGAATAAATTTACAGTTAGGAGAGTATTTCCCAGCTGTTGCCAAATGGAACAAAATTTTCTCCAAACAAAAAGAGGGAGAAACAGCTGCTGATTATTTTCATCGGGCACTGCAGGAAATGGCTAAGTATACAGGGATAGAAGACATTAAAACAAATGTGAATCACAGAGAAGTAGCAGTATCTGTGTTAATGGATGGTTTAAAGGAAGTATTGAGGACGAGGGTACAGACCACCCAACCATGTTGGAGAGGTTTGTCAGTGGCTACTTTGAGAGAGGCCGCTATTGATCATGATCGAAACATCACCAGACACAGGGAGTCGCAGAGTGATAAGTTAATGGCCGTAAGTATACAGGCCCTGACCACAAGGCCACCTCAGTATAAGTCTCCGACCCCTGTGGGTAAGTCAAATGTGGTAACTTGTTATTACTGTCATAAAGAGGGACATTTTGCACGAGACTGTAGATCGAAAAATGCACAAAAATCATATCAACCCCCTAGACAACGACATGACACACGAAATTGGGATCAAGGACCGCAGAGACGAAGTTATGAGCCACACGCAGGGGAAACAAAAAGGTATCCCCCAAGAAGAGACTGGCAAGTCTCTGATAGTTCCCATTTACCCCCTTCACAGGTAATAGCTGCCAGCGCAATGCAGGGAGGCCACCACATACAATAGGGGTGGGGCCACACCTGTAGTCTGCAGCCAGTGAAATTAATTGCGAGCCTTGAAAATGAACCTGAGGTCACAATTGGTGTAGCTGGTAAATCTTTAAATTTCCTTGTAGATACGGGGGCGGCAAAGTCAGTGATAAATTCGACCGTGGGCTTGAGAACCACTGGTAAAACAATTCCAGCCATGGGAGTAACAGGAGTAGTACAGCACTACCCTTTAAGCAAACCTGCAGAGATTACGATAGGGCCTTTGCATACCAAGCATTCTTTTCTGCTGGCTGCATCGGCTCCGACTAATCTCCTAGGGAGAGATTTACTGTGCAAAATGGGATGTGTCATATATTGTACTCCTGAAGGTGTGTTCTTGGACATACCCGAAAACCACGCTCAGGAAGTGCAGGATATGCTAGACTCCCCAACAAGATTAATGTCCCACACTGTTGTTGTAAATAGGTGTCCGTCCAAGGTAGAGGAAATGATTTCCCAGATACCGGAATCACTTTGGACCAAGGATGGTCAAGACACTGGATTGATGGCAAACGTAGCCCCAGTAGTTGTACAAGTAAAAGATGGTAGGATAGCTCCAAAAATCCCACAATACCCTCTGAAGCCAGAGGTGGAGTTAGGAGTTTTCCCTGTAATAGAGCGCTTGCTACAACAGGGCATTCTGGTAAGAACGTCCAGCACTGCCAATAGTCCCATCTTCCCTGTTAAAAAGAGTGGGGGGAGGGGATACAGATTAGTGCAGGATCTAAGAGGGATCAACAAAATAGTTGAGAGTCAATTCCCCGTAGTGCCAAATCCAGCTGTCATCCTTATGCAAATCCCTCCCACTGCCAAATTTTTCACTGTGATTGACCTCTGCTCCGCCTTCTTCTCGGTACCTCTGCACCCTGACAGTCAATACTTATTCGCATTTACATACAGAGGAGTTCAGTACACCTGGACTCGATTACCACAAGGTTTCATTGACAGTCCAAGTATTTTCTCTCAGGCCTTGCATGATTGTTTACAGTCTTTCCAACCTGAGAGTGGATCAGTATTAATACAGTACGTGGATGATTTACTGCTGTGTTCTGATTCACTAGAAGCGTCCCTGAGAGATACGAAACAACTCCTGTTTCATCTTTCAGACACAGGACACAAGGTTTCCAAAGATAAGTTACAATTATGCCAGACCAGGGTGAAGTATTTGGGACACTGCCTAACACAAGGACTGAGACACCTTACCGCTGATAGAATTCAAGCAATTCGTGACATGACCCTGCCACAAACCCAGCAACAGATTAGAACGTTTTTAGGAATGTGTGGGTATTGCCGTAACTGGATCCCAGGTTTTTCCATACTAGCCTTGCCTTTGCAGGAGATGGTCTCCTCAAACAAACCTGACTGGATTTCGCACACAGACGAGTCTGAGATGGCATTTGAGAGACTTAAACAGTGCCTAACGCAGGCACCAGCATTAGGTATGCCAGATTATGGAAAACCCTTTGAACTGTACGGAACAGAGAGTGCTGGGTGCGCAGCAGGTGTCTTAACCCAGAAGCATGGTGATGCCAGCAGCCGGTAACCCCATACAAACAGACAGTACACAACTGATGGTATTTGATACTGTAAACACACAGAAATTATATGAAATGCAAAATTTGTGTTCACCACAAGAAAAGGCAGTTTGGAGGTCAAAAGGATATGGCCAGGAGTCCTCAGGACTCTGGACAGATGGACAGGGTAAGCCAGTGGCACCCAGAGCATACCTTCCAAGTCTAGCGGAAGCGGCACATGGGCTGACTCATCTAGGCAAAGAAGGAATGTGTAAGTTGGTAAGAGCTTATTGGTGCGCCCCAGGATTTTCTTCCCATGCGGGTAAAAGAGCGATGACATGTCTCACCTGCTTGAGGAAGAATATCGGAACGACAATACCGACAGAGCCATCCCATATCCCTCCGACAGATGGCCCTTTTCAGGTAATACAAATTGATTTCATACAATTGCCACCTTGTAGAAATTTAAAGTATGTATTGGTCTGTATTGATGTGTTCTCAAATTGGGTTGAAGCATTTCCCGCGGCCACAAATACCGCTGTGTTTACTGCAAAGAAAATTGTGCAGGAATTTGTGTGCAGGTATGGTATCCCTAGAATCATTGAGAGTGATAGGGGTACCCATTTTACAGGTGAAGTCTTTCAAACAATGTGTAAGTTGATGGGAATTAATAGTAAGCTGCACACTCCGTACCGCCCCCAGGCGAGTGCGAAGGTGGAAAGAGTAAACAGCACTATTAAAAACAAATTAAGCAAGGTAATGGCTGAAACAGGATTGTTGTGGCCCGAAGCTTTGCCAATCGTATTATACAGCATCAGAACCAATCCCAGGTCCCCTCTTAATCTGTCTCCTTTTGAAATTCTGTTTGGTCGACAACCCCATGTTATGATTAACCCCCAGGATGATTTGAAGTGTAACAAGTAACCGTAAAGTACTTGGTTAAGATGAGTAAGCAATTGAGGAATCAGAATGATAATCTAAAGTTGGTGATTCCTGATTTGCCAGACAATAATTGTCATGACATTGAACCTGGGGATTATGTAATGATACGGAATTTTCTACGCTCAGGTTGCCTTATTGACAGATGGGAAGGACCATATCAAGTCTTATTGCCCAGCACGACAGCATTGAAGGTTGCCGAGAGAGAGACTTGGGTCCATTCGTCTCATTGTAAAAAGGTTGCTGACCCAGAGAGGTCCCGTGATAAAGAACAGACGGTAGAGGTTGTATCACTAGAGTGTCTGTTCCGGGAAGGTTGAGACGACACCTGAGCGCTGAGAATAATAAGACCGGAGGCGTTTGTCGAGCCAGATTTCTTTTTCCCTTTTGTTATTTTCTCCAGTTCCCATCTCCCTCCTATTCTCCTTCCCCCTTCTTATTTTTCTCCTTTTCCTCCTATAAGATGGACTTGCCCCAAGAGACTGTGATCCGGATTTTCCTGTTGACCATGATGTTGACCAGAGCAGTCTGTTTCGGCGAGAGTACCATGGAGGTCGAGAAGGGATCTGGAATGGGTTCTGATGACCAGGATGGAGGCGTAGTTTTCCAAGAACAACATAATCACCGAGTAAAGGCGAGTATCAGAAAACGATTTGGTAGCATTGACAATAGAAGGAATTGTGAAGGATTGTTAGCTGAAGAGAACTGCATCTGTAGGCATTGTGACAATATAGTTGAGGATGGGTGCATCAAGAAATGTCAGTCCAGTTTTAATGTCCACATGGACCGGCATCCATTGAGTGACTATCACTCCTTAGTGGGTAAAGTGTTAAATCAGACAGACTGTTGGGTATGCTCTCAAGTACCTCAAGGTCATAGCAAATCAGGACTAGTACCATTCCCTTTAACTGTAGGAGAGGTACTTGAGTTAAGTGGTGGGAGGCCGGTGGACAAGAGGTTTAATATCTCTAGTCCTCCTAGTTTGAAGCTCCACCAGTATCATGTGGATAGGTCTTTAGTATGCTTTAACATTTCCAATCCCCGAAAGCCGGGAAATTGGGAAGTGTCATGGAGTAATCAAACCATGACATTTTCATATAGAGCCGATAGAATGCCCATAGACACAGAACTTATACGCCAGATAGCCGACCATGGAAGATTTTTCCGGTATAGGTACACTCTAGGAAGTAGGACCATGCGAGTTGGAGAAGTATCACCAGGATACTGTGCACATATCGTACAACGTGATACGTGTACTAGACAGATGGGAGAGTTAGGGTTAGGAGATTTCACATGGAAAATTTGTAACATGGTAATGTCATACTCCGTCCCATATGTTCTCCCCGATGATGCATATTTCATATGCGGGAGAAAGGCGTATAAGTGGCTTGCCCCAAACTCAGAGGGATTGTGTTACATTGGAAAAGTACTGCCTGAAGTAATGACTGTAACCCATAACAAAATGAAAGATATTCACTGCAGTGCCCAAGCTCCTTATACTCACACTCATTACGAGATCATCGTTAAACGGCACCTGATAGAAAGAACAGAGCATCCAGCCTCTGATCTGATCCATGAATCCACCGGGATTCAATTCCTACTCGCGTTAGATATCACTCGTACCGCCAGAGGAGTGATAAATTATAAATATATATCTGCGCTAGCGAACTTGTTAGACAATATCACCGAACTGTATGACGACACGTTCAGGTACACTGGTAAAGAGTTACAAGCCTACAAAACAGAACTGGTTCAGCATAGGATGATTCTCAATTACCTCACAGCTGTGACAGGCGGCTATTGTGTTATCCTAGCAACTCAATATGGAATAAAGTACAAACAGCACGGAGGACCCAGCCGAGGTCATAGACCAAAAGATGGATGACATTTTACAATTAAAGTGGGAGTTTCGAAGGAAACACAATCTCACACTCGCTGCTGTGGGTAATGAGCTGACCAGTTGGGTGTCATGGTTGAACCCACGAAATTGGTTCTCTGGTTTAGGAGAATGGACCCAAGGTATTATAATGGACGTAGGGAAATTTCTTTTGTGTATTCTGGGAGTCGTCATATTGGTTGGCCTGATATTTAGATGCGTTCGGACTTTAACGAAGTGTAAAGGTAGTACTAGAGTGATGAGTCTGAGGAGCGAGGACACTGTAATAACAACAACTAATTTGATGTATGACCCAACGATAGAGACAATGTTGTAATGAAAATGTGATTCCACGGTCCGTTTCTTTCACCCGTTTCTCCTTTGTTTTCCTCCAAGGTACAAAGACATCCGCTTGGAAGAAGAATTTGACAACCTCTTTTATACAGACCATTGATGAACTATGCCACAAGCCCCCAATATCCCTAGTGACTTTAACTTTTACGATAGCCCAATACTTTAGAGACTGTAACTTTATGGACAATGGAAAAGCTTTTGCTCGCTATTTATAGCAAAAGCACCGAGAGACATCAGACAACATGTACATCAAGACAAGACATCAGACAAGACCTCAATCGACTGTTTATATAAACTCACATAGTTTACGACTGCATTTATAACGATTGTTTCTTATCTTCATCTCTACCACCTCCAGGTAATGACACGCATAGTCGGGAATATAGACACATATATCAGCACTCATATGTCCCCCCCTTCATGTATCATCAACTAAATGTGCTCCCCCATTTGTTGCAACCAAAAGCCGAAAAAAGCTCGGTAGAGTTTGACAGCCCATCCACAGACCCTTGATAAGGGATAAGAAGGATTCAATATATACTTCGCAATACCTCGAAGCTTGATTTAAAACACATACGGCACGATGATACATGACCCCTCAAACATGGATTCATACACACATGCTTCTACTATCTCACTAGGTCATACCTTTTTCCCACCTTCTCCTCTCCTCCCTTTACCCAATCATAAAAAGGTATTTACATGATGACATATATTTTTCTTTTTTTGAACTGTTTTAGGAAGTGGCAGTTATTGATGACTGCCAAAGGGTGGACTGTCAAAGTCGGAAAAATATCATGCTACACATTGCCATATATTCACCGCATGCGCTTGCCCGCTGCACGTACACATTCTCTCCCGTGCGTGCACATATTCGCAGTTGCGTGACGGCGCCTCCTCGGCCATGCGCTCGAGCGCGTGGTATGTGCATTTACGGTAGAGTTTGTGTGCGTCTAGCGGGCAACTCAATCGTTACATAGTAAACCCAAATAGTATGTTTTATAGGTAATGTTCCCCTTAAGTTTGTTTATTGTAACTGGTCGCTGGACAGAGGAATTCCTCTTTGCATGATACGAAGGGTCAGACAGGGTTTGAGCAGTGGTGTTTGGTACCTAACTAAAGAACATTTTATTAGAAACAATCCGGTGCTGGTTAGGTAAAGATTAATCGCTCCTGCGTATAGTTATGTCTATTAGTAGTTTCTGGACATTTACTATATTTGCGGTTCATTATCCATGCGGCGGGAATCCTGAGATTCCCTCCCACCTGAGCAGTTCGATATAGTCACAGCCCACCTGTTCAAACTAACCTATGACCTTTTGTTATAGTGCGGGGAGACATTCCTGTGTCCAATGAACAATGAGATTATAGGTCCCTTTGTAGTGTACTGTACGCAGTGTATATAAGAACAGCCAGCCTAGCCAGCTCAGTCTTCTCTCCACAACGGTTTTCATCATTGACTAACTAGAGAGCTGGTACCAGGACTGCGCAGCGATCGTTCCCCGGTGTGTAAGTTATTCTCTGTAACCAACTTGTTCTCTGTTTGTATTTGCCATACTCTCTCTCTCTCTCTGTTATTGTTACGCTGTTGTATATTGTATATGTGTAGTTATTCTGCTTAGATATTGATGTTAGTCTGTAGTGTATGAACTGTTAACTGTTTTCCCCTTTTTACATAGCTAAATATTGTTAGTAAAGGTGTTGGAACCTTAGCAAGGTATTGTGTGTTTATTACATTACTGAGGGTATTTGGAGCGTCTCAATCGCTCAAACAGCTTTCACATTAACAAGGTCAAGCAGCGTTATATCGCTACAGTATTTCAGTAGTAAGGTTTACAGTACAAACTCAATCTTTCAGTGTGTTGCATACAAGGTTTACTGAGTGTCATCCCGTGAGCGTCTGCGCCGCTCGTGTTCCCCTCGTGGTCACGAGCGTCCGCTACGCTGGTAGCGTAGCATTACGGTAGTCGGCCGCCTATAGCGTGCTCGACTCCAAGCGTTAAGCTGTGAGCGAGCGTGCCGCATGTGCGTCTCGACCACGGCTGAGCGTCTGCTACGCTAAGTGCGTACCCTTACGGTACCCCATACGCCAATTGCGTACTGAGTCTCTTACCAATATATAGTAAATGTTATAAGATAAATATTTAGCTTTATCAACACAAAGTAACTGACCAGACTTCTAAAGCAGAACAGCAGGCACTTGGAAGAGTTAGATACACTGGGGTAAATTTACTAAGGTGCGAGTTTTTTTTAGAACTGCTCATAGCAACCAATCAGATTCTACTTAACATTTATCTAGCTCAGTGGTGGCCAACGCGTGGCTCTTGAGCCACATGCGGCTCTTTCTTCATTCAAATGTGGCTCCCAACACTCAAAGTCTCGTGACCACAAGAGAGCTGTAAACCGCTTCACTCCAGCCAGACATGCAGCAGCACTACATAGACTGAGAACTGAGGGAGCCAAATACACATGGGGGAGGTGGCTGGAGTGACACAGGTGGGTGCTAGCTGGCGTGACACATGGGAGAACTGAAGTGTATTATGTGAATCTGGCTTTTCAATATATTTTATGCGGATCTGGCTTTTTCAATTATTTGATGTAGAAGTGTCTTTTTCATTGTATTTTATGTTGGATCTGGTTTTTTCAATGTATTTTATACCAGGGGCGTGGCCTAGCAGGCACAAGGTCACACCCCATGTTTGCAAGTGCGCCTTCGGCTCGAAGTCGGCTCTTTGATGTACCTAACAAGATTTCTTGGCTCTTTGTCTCTGACTGGTTGGCCACCCATGATCTAGCTGCTTCTAGAGGATAATAGATAGAATCTGATTGGTTGCTATTGGAAACATCACCAGGTCTAAAAAAACTCACACCTTGGTACAGGAGCGTAGCCAGAACTTTGTGGGCCCCATAGCAACATTTTGAAGGGGCCCCTGTCCCAATGCTTCTAGACACTTCTCTGCAGCAGTTGTTAATTTCTCTTACGTCCTAGAGGATGCTGGGGACTCCGTAAGGACCATGGGGAATAGACGGGCTCCGCAGGAGACATCGGCACTTTAAGAAAGACTTTAGATCTGGGTGTGCACTGGCTCCTCCCTCTATGCCCCTCCTCCAGACCTCAGTTTGATACTGTGCCCAGGGGAGATGGGTGCACTACAGGGAGCTCTCCTGAGCTTCCTGACAGAAAGTATATTTGTTAGGTTTTTTATTTTCAGGGAGCCTGCTGGCAACAGACTCCCTGCATCGTGGGACTGAGGAGAGAGAAGCAGACCTACTTCTGTGAGTTTCAAGGCTCTGCTTCTTAAGGCCCGTACACACTGGTCGATGTATCGGCCGTTCTCTTGAACGGCCGATACATCGCGGGACCGTCGGCCAGTGGGTACGGGCGATACGTCTGTGAACTCCGTTGTTCACAGACGTATCGCGTCGGCCGCGCAGCACAGCCGACAGCCAATATATCTAACGATATATTGGCCCGTCGCTGTGTGTGTACGGGGCGGTCGTCCGACCGCCCGTACACATGCTGCGGCGGCCGGCGGCGATTGACAGGTGAACTGGGCGGGCGCGAGCGCCCGCCCAGTTCATGACGTCAGTCCCCCGACGGATCGGGCTGTGTGTATGCTCAACACACTGCCCGATCCGTACATAGATATATCTGCAGATCAATTGATCTGCAGATATATCTAATAGTGTGTACCCACCTTTATGCTACTGGACACCATTAGTTCCAGAGGGATTGGTATGCAGGTCTCACCCAGAGCCGCGCCGACGTCCCCCTCGCAGAGCCGGAAGATAGAAGCCGGGTGAGTATGAGAAGAAAAGAAGTCTTCAGAGGCGGCAGAAGACTTCATGAGGTAACGCACAGCAGTAAAGCTGTGCGCCATTGCTCCCATACACCCCACACACGGCAGTCACTGTAAGGGTGCAAGGCGCAGGGGGGGCGCCCTGGGCAGCATATAGACCTCTTTTTGGCACAAATAAGTATATATACAGCTGGGCACTGTATATATATATATATATATAAGAGCCCCCGCCAAATTTTAATGTTTTAAGCGGGACAGAAGCCCGCCGCCGAGGGGGCGGGGCTTCTCCCTCAGCACTCACCAGCGCCATTTTCTCCACAGCACCACTGAGAGGAAGCTCCCCGGACTCTCCCCTGCTTATACCACGGTAGAAAGAGGGTTTTAAAGAAGAGGGGGGGGCACATAATTAGGCGCATATTGTATAAAACAGCGCTATCTGGGTAAACATAAAATTATTGTGTTTTTTTTTTCCTGGGTCATATAGTGCTGGGGTGTGTGCTGGCATACTCTCTCTCTGTCTCTCCAAAGGGCCTTGTGGGGGAACTGTCTTCAGATAAGAGGATTCCCTGAGTGTGTGGTGTGTCGGTACGCGCGTGTCGACATGTCTGAGGTAGAAGGCTTTCAGGAGGAGGTGAAAATGAATGTGGTGTCTCCGTCAACAACGCCGACACCTGACTGGATGGATATGTGGAATGTTTTAAGTGCTAATGTAAACTTATTGAAAGGGAACAGTCAGGGAGTCAACCCATGCCTGTCCCTATGTCGCAGGGACCTTCGGGGTCTCAAAAGCGCCCACTATCCCAAATAGTTGACACAGATACGGACACGGATTCTGACTCCAGTGTCGACTACGATGATGCAAAGTTACAGCCAAAAGTGGCTAAATGTATTCGATATATGATTATTGCAATAAAAGATGTTTTGCACATCACAGAGGAACCCCCTGTCCCTAACACGAGGGTACACATGTATAAGGGAAAGAAACCTGAGGTAACCTTTCCCACCTCACATGAGTTGAACGAATTATGTGAAAAAGCTTGGGAATCTCCAGATAAAAATCTGCAGATTCCCAAAAGGATTCTTATGGCGTATCCTTTCCCGGACAGGATACGGTGGGAATCCTCCCCTAGGGTGGACAAAGCATTGACAGGCTTATCCAAGAAGGTAGCGCTCCCATCCCAGGATGCGTCTACCCTCAGGGATCCTGCTGACCGCAAGCAGGAGGTTACCCTAAAGTCCATTTACACACATTCTGGTACCTTACTCAGACCGGCAATTGCGACGGCCTGGGTTTGTAGCGCTGTAGCAGCATGGACAGATGCCTTACCAGCGGAGATTGAGACCCTACATAAGGATACCATTTTATTGACCCTAGGGCATATAAAAGATGCTGTCCTATATATGAGAGATGCTCAAAGAGACAGTCTACTGGGTTCTAGAATCAACGCTATGTCAATTTCTGCTAGACGAGTCCTATGGACCCGGCAATGGACAGGTGATGCCGACTCAAAAAGGCATATGGAGGTTTTACCTTACAAGGGTGAGGAATTGTTTGGAGAAGGTCTCTCGGACCTGGTCTCCACAGCTACAGCTGGTAAATCTAATTTTTTGCCTTATATTCCCTCACAGCCTAAGAAAGCACCACATTATCAAATGCAGTCCTTTCCATCACAGAGAACAAGAAAGTACGAGGTGTGTCCTTTCTTGCCAGAGGTAAGGGCAGAGGAAAAACAAACAAAACAAAAAAAAGCTGCACAACACAGCTAGTTCCCAAGAACAGAAGTCCTCCCCGGCCTCTACAAAATCCACCGCATGCCGCTGGGGCTCCGCTAAGGGAGTCCGCCCCAGTGGGGGCACGTCTTCGAATTTTCAGCCACATCTGGGTTCACTCACAGGTGGATCCCTGGGCAATAGAAATTGTTTCTCAGGGATACAAACTGGAATTCGAAGAGGTGCCTCCTCGCCGGTTTTTCAAATCGGCTCTACCATCTTCTCCCCAGGAAAGGGAGATAGTGTTAAATGCAATTCACAAATTGTATCTTCAACAGGTGGTGGTCAAGGTTCCCCTGCTTCAACAAGGAAGGGGATATTAATCGACCCTGTTGTAGTCCCGAAACCGGACGGTTCGGTCAGACCCATATTGAATTTAAAATCCCTGAACCTATACTTGAAAAGGTTCAAGTTCAAGATGGAATCGCTAAGAGCGGTCATCGCCAGCCTGGAAGGGGGAGATTTTATGGTATCTCTGGACATAAAGGATGCATACCTTCATTTTCCCATTTAACCACCTCATCAGGCGTACCTAAGATTTGCGGTACAGGATTGTCATTACCAATTTCAGACGTTGCCGTTTGGTCTCTCCACGGCCCCGAGAATTTTCACCAAGGTAATGGTGGAAATGATGGTGCTCCTGCGAAAGCAAGGTGTCACAATTATCCCGTACTTGGACGATCTCCTCATAAAAGCGAGATCAAGAGAGCAGTTGCTGAACAACATATCACTTTCATGGAAGGTGTTACAGCAACACGGCTGGATTCTCAATATCCCGAAGTCGCAGTTGGTTCCTACGACTCGTCTGACTTTCTTGGGCATGATTCTGGATACGGACCAGAAAAGAGTTTATCTTCCGATAGAAAAGGCCCAGGAACTCATGACTCTGGTCAGGAACCTATTGAAACCAAAACAGGTGTCAGTGCATCACTGCACTCGAGTCCTGGGAAAGATGGTGCCATCATACGAGGCCATTCCCTTCGGCAGGTTCCATGCGAGGACCTTCCAATGGGACCTACTGGACAAGTGGTCCGGGTCTCATCTACAGATTCATCAGTTGATCACCCTGTCCTCCAGGGCCAGGGTATCTCTCCTGTGGTGGCTGCAGAGTGCTCACCTTCTAGAGGGCCGCAAGTTCGGCATTCAAGACTGAATCCTGGTGACCACGGACGTGAGCCTCCGAGGTTGGGGAGCAGTCACACAGGGAAGAAAGTTCCAAGGTCTTTGGTCAAGTCAGGAGACTTGTCTTCACATCAACATCCTGGAACTGAGGGCCATATACAACGCCCTACGTCAAGCGGAGACCTTACTTCGCGACCAACCAGTTCTGATCCAGTCAGACAACGTCACCGCAGTAGCTCATGTAAACTACAAGGCGGAACAAGGAGCAGAGTGGCGATGGCAGAAACCACCAGAATTCTTCGCTGGGCGGAAAATCATGTAAGCGCACTGTCAGCAGTGTTCATTCCGGGAGTGGACAACTGGGAAGTAGACTTCCTCAGCAGACACGACTTGCATCCAGGGGAGTGGGGACTTCATCAGGAAGTCTTTGCACAGATTACAAGTCGGTGGGGACTGCCCCAGATAGACATGATGGTGTCCCGCCTCAACAAAAAGCTACAGAGGTATTGCGCCAGGTCAAGAGACCCTCAGGCAGTAGCTGTAGACGCCCTAGTGACACCGTGGGTGTTCCGGTCAGTTTATGTATTTCCTCCTCTTCCTCTCATACCCAGGGTGTTGAGAATAGTAAGAAAAAGGGGAGTGAGAACAATCCTCATTGTCCAGATTGGCCACGAAGGACCTGGTATCCGCCTCTGCAGAAAATGCTCACAGAAGATCCGTGGCCTCTTCCTCTAAGACAGGACCTGTTGCGACAGGGGCCCTGTCTGTTCCAAGACTTACCGCGGCTGCGTTTGACGGCATGGCGGTTGAACGCCGGATCCTAGCGGAAAAGGGTGTTCCGGATGAGATCATTCCTACGCTGATAAAGGCTAGGAAGGACGTGACATCTAAACATTATCACCGTATATGGCGAAAATATGTTTCTTGGTGTGAGGCCAGGAATGCTCCTACGGAAGAATTCCATCTGGGCCGTTTCCTTCACTTCCTACAAACTGGAGGGAATTTGGGCCTAAAATTAGGCTCTATTAAGGTTCAGATTTCAGCCTTATCCATTTTCTTTCATAAGGAATTGGCCTCTCTCCCTGAAGTACAAACTTTTGTGAAGGGAGTACTGCATATTCAGCCTCCTTTTGTATCTGCGGTGGCGCCTTGGGACCTTAACGTGGTGTTAAGTTTCCTTAAGTCACACTGGTTTGAACCACTTAAAACGGTGGAGTTAAAATATCTCACTTGGAAGGTGGTCATGTTATTAACCTTGGCTTCGGCTAGGCGAGTATCGGAATTAGCGGCTTTATCACATAAAAGCCCCTATCTGGTTTTCCATAGGGATAGAGCGGAATTGCGGACCCGTCCTCAATTCCTGCCAAAAGTGGTCTCATCTTTTCATATGAACCAACCTATTGTGGTGCCTGTGGCTACGCGTGACTTGGAGGATTCCGAGTCCCTTGATGTGGTCAGGGCTTTGAAAATTTACGTGGCCAGAACGGCTAGAGTCAGAAAAACAGAAGCACTGTTTGTCCTGTATGCAGCCAATAAGATTGGCGCCCCTGCTTCAAAGCAAACTATTGCTCGCTGGATCTGTAACACGATTCACCAGGCACATTCTACGGTGAGATTGCCGTTACCTAAATCGGTCAAGGCCCATTCCACTAGGAAGGTGGGCTCTTCTTGGGCGGCTGCCCGAGGGGTCTCGGCACTACAGCTGTGCCGAGCTGCTACTTGGTCGAGTTCAAACAGCTTTGCAAAGTTCTACAAGTTTGATACCCTGGCTGAGGAGGACCTCCTGTTTGCTCAATCGGTGCTGCAGAGTCATCCGCACTCTCCCGCCCGTTTGGGAGCTTTGGTATAATCCCCATGGTCCTTACGGAGTCCCCAGCATCCTCTAGGACGTAAGAGAAAATAAGATTTTAAACCTACCGGTAAATCTTTTTCTCGTAGTCCGTAGAGGATGCTATTGCTTACATAAGGGTTATGTTATAGTTTATCGGTCTTGGACTGATGCTATGTTGTTTTCATACTGTTAACTGGGTAGTATATCACAAGTTATACGGTGTGATTGGTGTGGCTGGTATGAATCTTGCCCTTGGATTAACAAAAATCCTTTCCTCGTACTGTCCGTCTCCTCTGGGCACAGTTTCTCTAACTGAGGTCTGGAGGAGGGGCATAGAGGGAGGAGCCAGTGCACACCCAGATCTAAAAGTCTTTCTTAAAGTGCCCATGTCTCCTGCGGAGCCCGTCTATTCCCCATGGTCCTAACGGAGTCCCCGGCATCCTCTACGGACTACGAGAAAAAGATTTACCGGTAGGTTTCAAATCTTATTTTTATGCCCTATAATAGTGCCTTACTTCATTTTCTGAACCATAGTAGAGCCTTATTTAATGTTATGCCCCATAGTAGTGCCCTAGTTTCTTTTATAAATCGCAGTAGTGCTTAAGTTCACCCTATGTCACATTTCAGAGCTGCCAATACACATTATGCCGCACAGTACCCCCAATTCACATTATGATATATAGTGCTCCCTGTTCATATTGTGCCTCATTAGAGTGCCAAGGTTCATATTATATAACATTAAAATGCCCTCCAGTTCATTTTATACCACACTACAATGAGCAGGTCAAGGGGCATGCCTAGATATATTGCAGGCCCCAAGGAAAAAGTTTGAATGGACCCCTATGTACCACCCAATGGTGAAAAATGTATATAACACATGTAACTGTGACAGGGAAGGTGGCCCCTCTCAGCTCTGGGCCCCATAGCAGCTGCACTGCCTGCACCTATAGTAGCTATGCTCTTGTATATAACACATGTAACTCTGACAGGGAAGATGGCCCCTCTCAGCTCTGGGCCCCATAGCAGCTGCACTCCCTGCACCTATGGTAGCTATGCCCTTGTATATAACACATGTACAGTAACTGTGAAAGGGAAGGTGGGCCCTCTCAGCTCTGGGCCCCACAGCAGCTGCACTGCCTGCACCTATGGTAGCTACGCCCTTGCCTTGGTAAAATTACCCCACTATATTCAAAATTGGGCAATTTAAAGATCACCACAACATTATACCAATTGGTAAGTTGCTGACTAGTCTTTTGCCAGTTGGAATTGCAGGGCTTCCAGTTAAACTTGTAAAAAAAAAATATATATATATATATATATATATATATATATATATATATATATATATATATATATATATATCCTTAACCTCACCTCTTCACTTGGTCTCTCCCAGTGGACCTCCTCACCCTCCCATGTGAATGGGAGCTCACTGGATCTGGTCTTCACTCACCGCTGTGATATTTCTGATTTTTCCAACTCCCCATTTCCCCTCTCTGACCACCACCTGCTCTCCTTTAACCTATCTCTCTCGACTTCCCCATCTCTACCTCCTAAGGCTACCATCACTAAGCGTAACATTGAAGCTATTGACACCACATTCCTTTCCTCCCTGTTTGACTCACTTCTCTCTCCTATTCTCTCTCTCTCATGCCCTGAACAAGCCACTTCCACATACAATGCTTCCCTTACTTCTGCTCTTGACTCTGTTGCTCCACCAACCACTATTCACCCTCGCAAATTAACACCTCAACCCTGGCACACCAAATGCACCAGATATCTGCAAAAATGCTCACGTACTGCTGAGCGACACTGGAGGAAATCACGCTCTAAGGCAGACTTCCTCCATTTCAAACTTATGCTCTCATCCTTCAGTGCTGCCCTTTCTCTTGCTATACAGTCATACTTCAAGAACCTCATCTCCTCCCAGTCTTCCAACCCCCGGCGCCTCTTTGCCACTCTCAACTCACTTCTCTGCCCACCTCCACCTTGTCTCCCTTCCTCACTCTCTGCTCTTGACTTTGCCACTTACTTCACATCCAAAATTGACTCCATACGTCAGGACATCACATCACACCAGACCATCAGTAACCAACCTTCTCCCATCCCTCGCACCAACTCTGTCATCTTTCTCCCATGCATCTGGAGAGGAAGTCATGGCCCTCATTCGTTCCTGTCCCCTCACCACCTCCCCACTTGACCCTATCCCCTCCCGCCTCCTCTGCTATCTCTCTTCTTCTGCTTGTTCCCATCTTTCCCACCTTCTCAATCTCTCCCTCTCATCAGGCACTGTCCCCTCTGCCTTCAAGCACGCACTCATCTCTCCTATTCTTAAAAAACCTACCCTTGATCCAAACACTCTCTCCAACTACCGACCCATCTCTCTCCTCCCTTTTGCCTCCAAACTCCTTGAGCGTATTGTCTACAACCGCCTTACTTCCTTTCTTTCCTCACACTCACTGCTTGACCCATTCCAGTCTGGCTTCCGTCCTCTCCACTCCACTGAAACTGCCCTTACAAAAGTATGCAATGACCTCCATGCTGCTAAATCTAAGGGACACTACTCTCTACTTATTCTACTTGATCTCTCTGCTGCTTTTGACACTGTGGACCATCCTCTCCTACTGCAAATCCTTCACTCCATTGGTCTGCGTGACACTGCCCACTCTTGGTTGTCGTCCTACCTTTCTGACCGTTCATTCTCTGTCTCCTCTCATGACTCCACCTCCCCCTCACTTCCACTAACTGTAGGGGTACCCCAAGGTTCTGTCCTTAGTCCTCTTCTCTTCTCTCTCTATATGTCCTCACTAGGTAAGCTCATTAGTTCTTTTGGTTTCCAATATCATCTCTATGCTGATGACACTCAAATCTATCTTTCCTCTCCAGACCTCTCCCCTGCTCTCCTCACTCGTATCTCCAACTGTCTCTCTGCTATCTCTTCCTGGATGTCCCAGCGCTTTCTTAAACTTAACATGTCTAAGACCGAGCTGATCATCTTCCCTCCCTCCCGCATAACCTCACCTCCTACAATATCATTATCTATTGATGGCACTACTATCTCCTCTACCCCCCAAGTGCGCTGTCTTGGAGTAATCCTTGACTTCTCCCTCTCCTTCAAACCACACATTCAGCACCTCTCACAAACCTGCCGTTTTCATCTAAAAAATATTTCCAGGATCAGACCCTTTCTGACCCAGGATGCTACTAAGACTCTTATCCACTCACTGGTCATCTCCAGACTGGACTACTGTAATCTCCTCCTGACTGGCATTCCTGACAAATACCTCTCTCCACTCCAATCTATCCTCAATGCTGCTGCCCGGCTCATTTTCCTCACCAAACGCACTACGTCCACCTTTCCTCTCTTACTAGACCTTCACTGGCTCCCCTTCCCTTTCAGAATCCATTTCAAGCTTCTCACACTTGCTTACAAAGCCCTCACCCACTCCTCTCCCATCTACATCTCTGATCTTATCTCGCTTTACACTCCCACCCGTCCTCTTCGCTCTGCTAATGCTCGCCGACTCTCCTGCCTGCGGATTACTTCCTCCCACTCCTACCTCCAAGATTTTTCACGTGCTGCACCACTTCTCTGGAATTCCCTACCTCTCCCCCTCAGACTCTCCACCTCTCTACAAAACTTCAAACGGGCTCTCAAGACCCACTTCTTCACCAAACCCTGCCAAATCTCATCCTAAACCTCTGTTCCATGCTCTCTATGAACCCCAACTGTCTCACCCCTGTCTGTCTACCCCTTCCCATTAGAATGTAAGCTCTCACGAGCAGGGCCCTCTTCCCTCATGTGCTTACCCTTTTCTTACTTTAATAATCTTCAGCTGCACCACATCCAGCAGTCTTCTGCCACCTGATACTTATTCCAGTGTCATCTGCTGATGTAGCTATGTTTATTTACCCTGTACTTGTCCTATATTGTCGTCAACTGTAAGTTGCTGTTTTCCTGTTTGATTATTTGTTTATGTACTCTGTAATTGGGCGCTGCGGAACCCTTGTGGCGCCATATAAATAAAGGATAATAATAATAATAATAAAATATATATAAGTTTTTAATAACAACTATGAATTGAAAAAAATGCTTTATTTAAAAAAAAAAAAATTCTCATTAATTATTTCCTGCTATCTCCATCCACGGCAGTAGCAAAAAGAGGAGGGTGCAGTCATCATGTTGAAATTTACAATGTCAACAATCAATATTGACACCACCATGTCGACAGGTTATGATGTTGACATTGTTGAAATGCCGACATTCTCAGAATGCCAACAGTTGAAGGTTAGTTGCGGGAGCGGATGGTTAGGTTTAGATTGTGGGAGGGGAGGTTAGGAATAAGGAGGAGGGGTTAACGTTACCACTTGAACCACCGCAGGATAAGACGGAAATCACCATCAGATGGAGTTACCAGACCCAACGGACAAGGTACGTCACCACTGGACCAGCGGGAACATTTTGTGGGCATTCTAATTACGTCAACATTTTATCAGCGTCAACATGATGATGTTGACAAAATATAGGCTTCCCCATGCGTTTCATGAGGAAGTACTGTATATTGGTTGGTATTGCCAGCAAATCTCTTGATATATACTGTGGGTAGAGCCCTACAGATGTGTACTCAGGGGCGTATCTACCCATTGGCTAGGAGGAGCGCTGCCTGGTGGTACCACCCGTGGCCAGGGGGGTACATTTTTAGAGGCAGTACCTCTGTCCCCCCTCCCCCCACAGTGACGCCCGGCAACATGGAGAGCTGGCAGCAGCAGCAGTCACAGTTCCTTTGGTGTCCGGTGTCCGTACAGCTTCCAGCAGCCCTTGAGAGCTCGGGAGCTCCCTGCAGCAAGGGCTGCTGGGAGCTGCAGTTTATGTAGATTTTCTTGATTTAAGTGCGGTGCCATGCCAGACACCTGTGGCTGCTACCAGCTCTACATATTGGCGGGCAACCCTGCGAGTGAGGCACTGCCTGGGGGGGCCATCTGATTTGCCACCTGCTTTCCGCACTGCACCACACACCTCAAGCCTTTCGGTCCCCGCGTGGTACTGTCCACCTCCCGCATGGCTCTATCCCGCTAGTGACTTTGTCCTGGTGAGTAACAGACACACATAGACTCTATGTCATTCTCTCTTTCCTAAGAGGCTCTTCCTGGCGCAGTGTGTATAAGGGGCTACGTGGCGCAATGTTTATAATGGGCTACCTGGCACAGTGTGTATAAGGGGCTACCTGGCACAGTGTGTATAAGGGGCTACCTGGCACAGTGTGTATAAGGGGCTCTACCTGGCGCAGTGTGTATAAGGGGCTCTACCTGGCTCAGTGTGTATAAGGGTCTCTACGTGGCGCAGTGTATATAAGGGGCTCTACCCAGCACAAAGTGTATAAGAGGTCTGCTGTACTGTGGTGAATGCGTGTAATGGGCTCGAACATGGCATAATGTTTATAAGGGTTACTACTGTGTAATGTAATGTTAGTAAGGGGCTCTAGCATGTCGAAAAATTTAAAATAAGGAGTACTACTGTGTAGCATAACGTGAATAATGGACATTACTGTGTGGTGTAATGTGAGTAAGGGACACTACTGTGTGGTATAATTTGAATTGGGGGTACTATTGTGTGACCATGCCCCTTTTTAGCACACGTGCCTTCCCCATTTCAAGTGTGTGTGTGTATGGGGGGGCGCCAGTCCTTTACTTTGCCAGGGGTGCTCGGACACCTAGATACACCTCTGTGTGTACTCATACATATTAGCTGCGGTCACGCCAAGCAGCCCATCTTGGCACGCCAGGTTTTGTGAAAATCTTCTAGCATTGGGAGCCTTTTTTTTGCTGAAATGGCATCTTAGCCGCAACACAATACATACAGGAAGCACAAGTAGACTGTGCTGATTAATTTGATATGTGACACTTGTATATCTGTGTGCGACTGAGTCTCTGAGTCTGTATACGAAGTGCTACAATGTAGCAGCTGCAGTTTTTTTCCAATACAAGTTCTGTCCTGCTCTGTATACAGACTCAGTCACACACAATATACAAGTGTCCTATATCACATTAATCAATGCAGTCTCCTCGTACATCCTAACCGCATTGCGAATAAGACACATTGTTGGCAAAAATAGATGCCTGACATTGGCAGAGTTGCACGGGTCCTGGCGGCCCACTCACGCCAGGCATCTCGCACTCCATGGCGTATTGAGGCTGGATGTATGAGGACTCATCTACATCTCCGGCTTTTTTCCATGCAAATAAAAAAACCAGACCCGCCTGTAACAGATTACTAAGCAAAGAGAGCACACAAGAGTTTGCTTTTTCAGGATTTCCAGGCAAAAATGCTTGTAAATGTCAGACTGAGTGTTTAATGAACGTGGTCCCATCTTACCAGTGTTTGCACCATGTGTGGTCTCTGCATTCGTAAACTTTTCACAGTCTGAAATACATCCAGTAATCCCTCGGCTTTCACCCGCTCCAGGATGTTGCTGAGGGCAATGAATGTCCCCGTTCTTCCAGCACCAGCACTAGGAAGGAATATACAATTTTCTGTCAACGAGGGAACATCAAAATGCAGCACATTCTCACATACTAAAGACGGGAAAGATTACTCAGAAGGCGGACAAGTTCCAAGCTTGTCTGCAGTGTTATTTCAGTGACCATCAGTCATTGCACATAATGGGGCAGATGTATTAAGCCTGGAGAAGTGATAAAGCAGTGATGAGTGCACGGTGATAACGCACCAGCCAATCAGGTCAAATATGTAAATTGACAGGAGCTGATTGGCTGGTGCGTTATCACCTTGCACTTATCACTGCTTTATCACTTCTCCAGGCGTAATACATCTGCCCAGTATCGGAAGATGGGAAGTGGAAAATAATGTAGAAGTAAACGGTCACATCCGCTTAAACCACATCACCTACGGATTTTCTTGTTAACGGAGAGGAGCTATTATTTATAAAGGAAAAAAAAACTCTCTCTCTCATTACTGCAGTATTGCAGGACAGGACTCTCTTTAACCTGCTAGAATAGCTCATCATTCTGTCTCTTCGGTGCCTCTGCTGATGATGCTACTGGCTTATCTGAGTGACTGACAGTAAAGGTGGGGGAAAGAATTTTAAAAAGTCACCAAAAGGAGCTGCTGAGCTCCAAGGACTGTCCCGGCTATGGTGGCCAATCCCGGGATCGGCGGGATCCCGGGATTATGGGCAAAAATTGGCCGGGATTCGATCCCGGGACTGGGGTTTCCAATCCCAGGGATTTCGGGATTAGGAGTTTTTCAATGCCGGACAGCGTTGAGCGTCCTTGGGAGGCTCAGACGCTGGCCGGCTCCCCCTGCTCCCCTCCCACTACTATGAGTAAGAAGTGTCATTGCTTTTTCTCTCCCACGGGACTCATCACACACACATTGGGAGAATTCAATTGTTATCACCGCCCGATATCCCGTCTAAAGTGGCGGGAAATCACAGGGACGATATTGAATTGATGCCCGTTATCGCGCCCATTAGTGTCAGGTTTAGCCGTGTAAGGCTACTAAAACCTGACTAAACGAATGGGCGCAATCGCGAAAAAAGTGCCATTTGGGTGCCCAAACAGATCACTTTCACACATTTCAGCTCGCCACCTCCAGGGAGTGCGAGCTGAAATGCTGGCGCCAGCAGCTGATCGCGCACGACAGGAGCAGCAATTGAATTGATCCGTCGGGCGCCATCTAGTGGCTGCCGGTACATAAAAGAATCAAATTCCTCCCAATGTGTCTAATGATGGGTACACAGTAAACGATGTGTGTACCCAGCGAAGGCACAATACATTATGCCATCTGTATGCAGTGGACGACGGTGCAACATACCAATGCCTGACGCATTTAAAATGCACGCTGTAATTCCACTGGGCATGCAGTATGCCAGACAGGGCGAGCCACGGAATGAGGTGTGGGAGCGTGCTATGTGGCCGATATATAATTCCGATCCATATCTTAAGAATATATCGTCTGATTAATCGTCTAGTGTGTAACCGCATAGCTCTTCTGCTGCCTGAAAAGCCATCTACAAATACAAATACGGCCACTTTCCACCAACAATGTAGTGTAATGCATTCTCAGCCACGGTCCCGTGCGCAGTGGATGTGTGCGAATAAGCCAATACTGTAGCCACCCAGATTTGTAATGAGGCTCCCACCGGCGGCTTCACAGACCCCAGCAACTGCCTACAGACACGCAATGGCGGTCGCAGCTCCTACAGTAATCGATTATCTAAGTAACCCTACGTCAGTACCGAGATGCTGACGCCATGTTTTCTGCGTTTGGGATCACAGGTGCACCCTGAAAAACAGTCGTGACACGCCTGCGTTTCTGTTGCCAATTACCTTCCCTAAATGGTTCCTGACTGTCAAACACTTTGCAAATAAATTCTCACTGCGAGCAACTCAGTAAAGGAACCTCGGCGCAGTGTAGCGCAATGCATGCGCAGTCTGATGGTATCGCCATTTCCCTAAGTCAGGGAGCAGACGGCGTATTACAGCTGCACTACATGCAGCCTGGATCTCCCCAGCCACGGCTAAGTAATGCGAGTCCCTACAATTCTATACATCCACTTACGTTTGCAGAGTGTTCTAGGTGAACCCTGAAAGTCACTTTACTATAGTACAACACGACCGTCTTCTCCTATTATATAAGCAGCCAGTGCATGACAAAGGTATGTAAATGGCACCCATAAGAATCACTCACCTGCAGTGCACTATGATAGGGTGGTTGCCCGTCTGTTGCTGTTGTTTCTGGACAGCGGCAATAAGATCAATCATTCCTTTCCCCTCCGCAGGAATGCCGATTTCAGGCCAGCCATGGAAGTGGAACTGGCGGAGCAGGCGGGTCAGCTTCTCCTGCACAACAAATCATTCCTCAAGTCCCTTTCAGTTCAACAATCCCTTTCAAGTCATCGCTGTACTGTAACGTTGTTTGTGTGGTGGATCTGTCTTCTCTGGATGTGGTGCATGTGTAAATGAGCGCTCAGTTTTCTGTGTAATACTCTGATAACGTTCCAGGTACAGTAAAAATAAAACTTTACTGTTCTGTAATTTCCACTGAAGGTCGCTGTCCCCCCGTAAAATGGAACAGTGTTTGGGAAACATAAAAAGTTATATTATCCTTGGCGTGAGGAGGTGCGCTATTACAGGGAGCTAAAACACTTCTGCCGTGGGGTTTACTATGAAATACCTACAATCAAAACCCTGAAAACTACTGACCGACAAGGTCAAAATCCCGACATTTAAAATGGCGACAGGTCAAAGAGTAGACACAGGTTTTTCATTGTTTTTTTGTGTGCGTGTGTCAACAATGGTCGACATGGACACTGTATTAGTGTACCGCTGCGCTCGTCATGCTTCAGGCGTGGTGCCTAGCTGTGCTCGGCACACTATTATATTCCCCCTCCAGTTCCACTGGGATGGTAACGCAAGAACAAGTCGGTTTCAATGAAAAAAATCATGAAAAAAATCATATCAACTTTGTGATCTGTCGACATTTGAAATGTCGGGATTTTGACCATGTCGGGATTTTGATTGTAGGTAAATTGACAGCATCCCGTCCCATGGAAACTCTAGAAACTCATTCTAAATGATCCTGATTCATATTTCAACATCAAACTGATTTGTTACCTGGTTACTTGTAACTACGAAGTCTCTGATACTTATGGTGTCCACGACGCGGTCACTCTTAATGTCTATAGTTATTTCTCCATGCGTCACGGAGCCCTCAGACGGCCAGTACTGACAACACTTGTCCTGGTGGAGGAAAACAATGAAATGAAGGCTCTTTCCCAGGCAGACTCGTTACATTTTATTGCCCAACAACTGTCCTCTTGAATAAATATAATTGTATCTAATGCACAGATCTCAGTTTATCTGTTTTGCTGTATCCAAGGGCCACGAAAGGAATCCTATGCCCGCTGTAACCTCACTGGACTTAAAGGGACTGTGGCCCTCATTTAGGTTGGATCGTAAAGAGCGATCCAACCGCAAAAATGACTGAGACTGTGCGGGGCACATGCGCCCGCATTTCCTGGTGGGAGGAGGGGGCGGTAACGCTCCGTTTCCAAGGCGGAGATGGAGCGTTGCAAGGGAGGCGGCGGGGAAACAGAGGCGTGACGGCGCGAACGGGGGGGCGTGGCCGTGATTGGGGCAGATGTGTGATATCACACGCAACCGCTGCGATCACAAAGATGGTGGCGGGCCTCCTGCGGTCACACCACAATTTCAACGTCGTCGTCCCAGGTGATTAGCATGCTGGGCGGACTTGCCCTGCGATGGGCGGCCCCCAGCATGCGAACAAAAGGATTGCAAATTCTACTTTTTAGCAATCCTTACTGAATCGGGTCCTGTAACCACAATAATGTGCTTTACTTAATATTGTCTAATAGAGTAGAGTCATATAATAATCCGCCACATCACCACGTCACACACATCCCTTGCCACTAGGTCACACACCCGATTTATTGTGTATTTTGATAAGATTACTATATCTCGTTACAATTGGCATCGGAGCTCTGGGAAGAAAATAAATATAGGGAAGAGAAGACAGGTAATGGCACCTTTGCTGAGTAGTGGGCTCTGCAATAACTGCCACTGTCATAGAATCTGGGTAAACTTCAAAAACAAGAACATTTTTAGGCATTTATCCCAACATCTAGACACAAAAATGAGACAAAATAAGCCCCACGCCCCAAACTCTGCCCCGATTCGCCCAAACTATACCCTAATGGGGGAATTAATTCAAATAGATGTGCTGCGCAGCATTGCCGCGAGGCTCAGCTATGTGCTGATTGGCCAGTTAAGGCCAAGTTTTCTGTCCATGGCAAAACTAGCCGTTTGGATGAACGCGATCAGACATTCCCAAAAGGCACGTCTGGACTATCCCAACAAAATCAGGAAGGTTGGTGTTCATGCTTCTTCCATTGTCTGCATCTGACAAATACAACAAAAGAACATTGTGTTGGAGGCAATCAATTTGCCGGATGTCGGGATCCCGGCGGTCAGGATGCAGACGCCAGAATCCCGACTGACGGCAATTCGGCAACGGGGAATATCGTCTGACAGTGGCTACTCCCACTCACGGGTGTCCACGATACCTCCACAGACACACAAAGGGGTGATACAGAGGCGCAAGCCTCGCTGCAGACTAATCTTCCAGGGTTTGTGCTGCGCCTGCTCCAAAGCTGACCCTGCGCATCTACTGATGACACGGAGTCGCACGCAACCCATGTATATATAGAGCTACAGATGGGTCCACATTTATCTCGACTTCTTTGCTGCGCCTAGGCACACCATGGTTTATTAACATAAGCCTTTCAGCTATTGTTCTCAGCTGCAATACAATACAGAAAACAATACAGCACGGGATTAAGTCATTACAGCAGGGGATTAAGTCTGACTGACCTGACTCCCTTAATCCTATTAAAGGCCAAGATAAACAAGGATCCATCTGTATATGTGAGTAAGTAATGCCTGTACAAATCTGTCACGTACCTGCTCTCTCTCCTGCAGCTCCGTCAGTATGACGATTGTGTGACACTTCCACTCCCACACCATTCTCCAGAAATCCTCCACCGTATGCGGCAGTGGGCCTTGAGTTGCAATAAAATAGTCTTTCTGCCGATAGCCCTAAAATAACATAACAAGTAAAATATTGTGGTCAGAACTCAATGACGGAAAGATCAGAAAACTACAATTGTCTGAAGGAAATATGTAGCTTGGGTATTAGTATAACACACATTTATTTATGTTTTATTTATTAACAGTTTCTTATATAGTGCAGCAAATTCCATTGCGCTTTACAATTGGAAATAACAATGATATAACAAAACTGGGTAATAACATACAGTCATAGAGGTAGGAAGGCCCTGCTCGCAAGCTTACAATCTATAGGCAATCACACATACCAAGGAGAGACACTAGGATATACTACTGGTACATATAGATCTAAGAGAATATATGAATAGAAAGATAGATAGATAGATAGATAGATAGATAGATAGATAGATAGATAGATAGATAGATAGATAGATAGATAGATAGATGTGAAAGCCCTCACTCACCACTAATTCTGAAATATAACATACCGTAGGTATTCTTCAAGTAGAAAATAGGAAAACTACATAACCAGAATTTTAATAAACCTACCCTAACGCGATGAACAGGGGGTTGATATGACATAATTACCGATGCGTGGCTTGCGTTGCGTGAACGATAACGCCCAAATGGACAATCAGATCCACACTTGGATTGCACCTCCAGTGTGTAGAATTTTATAAACTACAAAAATAGTCCTGTCACTTTATACCATATCTGCTACGCGTGCTCCTCAGGTAACACCGAGAACCATGGATTAATATTTACTTACATTAAGACGTCTTAAATTTACATCTTTTTAGATTTACCAAATTTTTAACACTCATTTATTTTACAACCATGAAAATCAGAAACTCCCGTGCGAAGAACGGGTAGAACAGCTAGTATATTTTATATATACACTGCTCAAAAAAATAAAGGGAACACTAAAATAACACATCCTAGATCTGAATGAATGAAATATTCTTATTAAATACTTTGTTCTTTACATAGTTGAATGTGCTGACAACAAAAATTATCAATGGAAATCAAATTTATTAACCCATGGAGGTCTGGATTTGGAGTCACACTACAGGCTGATCCAACTTTGATGTAATGTCCTTAAAACAAGTCAAAATGAGGCTCAGTAGTGTGTGTGGCCTCCACGTGCCTGTATGACCTCCCTACAACGCCTGGGCATGCTCCTGATGAGGTGGCGGATGGTCTCCTGAGGGATCTCCTCCCAGACCTGGACTAAAGCATCCGACAACTCCTGGACAGTCTGTGGTGCAACGTGGCGTTGGTGGATGGAGCGAGACATGATGTCCCAGATGTGCTCAATTGGATTCAGGTCTGGGGAACGGGCGGGCCAGTCCATAGCATCAATGCCTTTATCTTGCAGGAACTGCTGACACACTCCAGCCACATGAGGTCTAGCATTGTCTTGCATTAGGAGGAACCCAGGGCCAACCGCACCAGCATATGGTCTCACAAGGGGTCTGAGGATCTCATCTCGGTACCTAATGGCAGTCAGGCTACCTCTGGCGAGCACATGGAGGGCTGTGCGGCCCCCCAAAGAAATGCCACCCCACACCATTACTGACCCACTACCAAACCGGTCATGCTGGAGGATGTTGAAGGCAGCAAAACATCAGCCAGAAAGCATAGGAGCTGAGAAGTGGTCTGTGGTCACCACCTGCAGAACAACTCCTTTATTGGGGGTGTCTTGCTAATTGCCTATAATTTCCACCTGTTGTCTATTCCATTTGCACAACAGCATGTGAAATTGATTGCCAATAAGTGTTGCTTCCTAAGTGGACAGTTTGATTTCACAGAAGTGTGATTGACTTGAAGTTACATTGTGTTGTTTAAGTGTTCTCTTTATTTTTTTGAGCAGTGTATATATATATATATATATATATAAGATATATATAGAAAGATACATATATATCTATACTGTGTGTATGTATGTATGTATGTATGTATGTATGTATGTATGTATGTATGTATGTGTGTATATCTATACTGTGTGTATGTATGTATGTGTGTATACACATACACACAGTATAGATATATATGTATCTTTCTATATATATCTTTTATATATATATATATAAAACCAAAAAAATAAAAGTCAGATGCAGGTGCCAGAATAGAAGGGTAATATAATCCAGGAATAGACGGCAGTCCAAAAGATTGTACTAAACATATAGTATTAGTTTATTTCATTGCAGCAGCGACATTTTAAATCTAGTGTTTAATTTCTAAAGCAATACATAGTACAGTGGTATATGTAGTTCATATCAATCTATCTATCTATCTATCTATCTATCTATCTATCTATCTATCTATCTATACAGAGAGAGAGATAGAGAGTTAGTTCACATACAGTATAGCTTGAGAAATGTCTGATGCAGAGAAATGCTGGAACTCATCTAGGGCCACTGTAGGCAGGAATAAATGTTAAGGTCCATATACATGGGAGAGAACTGCTCAGCACACATCTCTCCCCCACTCATCACAGCACGATGTGTGCTGAGCGAGGCGGGGGGAGGACGGGGGGCCGCTCACTTCACCCAGCGGGTGAAATGCGCGACCTGCTAGATTGAGCCTGCATGCAGGCCAATCTAGCACCTGCTATAGCGATGCACAGGGCCGCACATCGCTATCGCTGTGGGGGGTACACACGAGTGATCTGTGCTTATAATCTAAGCAATCTAGTCAGATTGCTTAGATTTTAAGCATGGATCTCTCCGTGAGTACCCCCCTTTAGCTTTCCCCTGCATCTTCCTGTATCGTCCTGTACATGGGCTGATGTGTAACCCTACAGAAGGAAACAATGCAGACTGTTTACACACTGAAAGGCTGCCGGCTTCTGGGGGTGAGGTGACAGACTAAACACTGCAGGCCAGGAACCCGGCTGTCTTTAGGCATGATATTTACATATCTATAGATAATCCTTGTCACACTTCTTGTAGAGATAGACAGCAGGCGGCCCTAGGGGCACATGTGGCCCGAGCTACTTCCTGCTGTGTTCCCATATTAATTTGCTGTAATTGTAGCATTTGCGGATACTGTATGCTCTTACATGATAGGGGTCACCCTCTTTAATGAAAGTTATTAATGAGATTAGGAGTAATGTGAGGTCCTTTTGAAGTTTTGAGGCCCACTTATACAGCCCTTCAGTGTTGCAGGTTGTCTGCTACGGGCAGTGGTGCCAAGAAAGTGTGTATGGGGGGGGGGGGGGGGGTAGTCCCCTGGCCCCAGGTGGCAACAACTTCGCCACTGGCTGACTTCTCCCCTCTCTTCACTGCTTCATGAATAGTCCCCATAGAGTGATAAATGACCAGCCGATCAGTTTCCTAACTGCCATGTTATAGGATGTCTATGAAAAATGACTGTTAGGAGCCGATTTGTTGGTACTTTATAACTCTTTGGGGTCTATTCATGAAGCAGTGAAAAGTGTGGAGAAGTGAGCCTGTGGAGAAGTTGCCCATGGCAACCAATCAGTGCATTCTATAAAATTATATGTAGCAGCTAAGTGGTTGCCATGGGCAACTTCTCTACTGGCTCATATCTCCACACATTTCACTGCTTCGTGAATAGACCCCAAAGAGTGATAAAGTACCAACAAATCGGCTCCTAACAGTCATTTTTCTAAGACATTCTATAACTGCTTCATAAATAGACCCCTTTACCATTCTCCACTTTATCACTTTTTAAGGCTTAATACATTTGGGCCATAATTACTATCCAGTGGTGAAGTGAGAGATCTGACTAGATTGTGCCTACATGCAGGCACAATCTAGAGTCAACAATAGCGGTACATGGGGCCAGGGCCGGCGACAGGGGGGTCAAAGGGGACACCTGTACTGGGCCCCAAGGGTCAGAGGGGCCCCAATTTTATACCACTTTGTGTCCGGCAGGTATGTGAGCAGGGAATCATCATAAAGTTATTGGGGAGAGACAGACCGTGGTGTGTGTGGGGGTCCGAGGGAGGAAGGAGAGATATACATATTTATATATCTGTATACTGTAGATAAATATATATATATATATTTATTTAATAACAGTTGTTTATATAGCGCAGTAAATTCCGTTCCTCTTAGGGGGCCCCAAAGATATCACTGTACCGGGCCCCAAGATGTCTGTTGCCGGCCCTGCATGGGGCAGCGTATCGCTATCGCTATGGGGCATACACACGGAGAGATGTCAGATTGCTTAGAATTTAAGCACACATCTCTACGTGTGTACCCCCCTTTAGACAAGGAGAAAGACACACACAGGGGCTCATTCAGAGCTGTTAGACAAAGAGAAAGACACACACATACAGGGCTGTTAGACTTAGAGAAAGATGCACAAATAAGGGCTTATTCACAGCTGTCAGACACAGAGAAAGACGCACAAATAAGGGCTCATTCACAGCTGTTAGATATAGAGAAAGACACTCATACAAGGGCTCGTTTACAGCTGTTAGACATAGAGAAAGACAAACATACATGGGCTCATTCACAGCTGTTAGACATAGAGAAAGACACTCATACAAGGGCTCGTTTACAGCTGTTAGACATAGAGAAAGACAAACATACATGGGCTCATTCACAGCTGTTAGACATAGAGAAAGACACTCATACAAGGGCTCGTTTACAGCTGTTAGACACAGAGAAAGACAAACATACATGGGCTCATTCACAGCTGTTTGACATAGAGAAAGACACTCATACAAGGGCTCGTTCAGAGCTGTGAGAGGAGCAAAGGAAATAAATAAATAAAAGTACCTTTGCACCTGGACAAACCATGATGCAATGCAGGGGGGACATACCATGTTGCAATGCAGGTGATTCCCCTGTACATACCATGTTGTGCAATAGGGGATGCACCTGGACACACCATGTTGCAATCCAGGGGATGTAGAGGGTGCAATATGGCAAAGAGGGGTTGGAGAGACTGCTTGTGAGTCCCAACCAAAGAAGGCTTTTGTGTGGTGCACTCTTTTCTTCCATAAATCTTAACTAAAACATAACTTTTAATATTCCGTTCAATAAAAGAAAAAAGACCATATAGGTCTTGTCTGCCTGAAAATATATATATATAAAAAAGGAGAAAGGGCTCAATTTAAAAACAAATTGGGGATTTATCTCGATTTGGACTTAATGTGTAATGTCCTAATAATTCTCACTGGGATTTAAACATTTTTACCCAGTGAGTATGTCTCTAGGAAATGTTTTGTACTAAAGTGGGCAATGACTGCTAGGCTACTGTTATTCATTCTTCTTCCCTATAGTGGGGGAAAATGGTCCTAGCAGTTAAACGTCTAGTAATGTCCACTGAATTAATTCCCAATTCCCAAAGGAGAGACAAAGGAGAGATGAGTGACAAAGAAGAGAGGAGTGACAAGAGAGAGGGAAATGACAAAAAAGAGGAGAGTGACAAAGGCTCAGGGAGTGATAAAGGAGAAGGGCGTGATAAAGGAGAGGAGAGTGACAAAGGCTGGGGGAAAGACAAAAGAGAGAGGAGTGACAAAGGAGAGGTGAGTGACAAAGGAGAGGAGAGTGACAAAGGAGAGGAGAGTGACAAAGGAGAGGGGAGTGACAAAAGAGGGGAGTGACAAAAGAGGGGAGTGACAAAGGCTGGGGGAGAGACAAAGGCTGGGGGAGTGACTAAAGAGAGGGGAGTGACAAAGGCTGGGAGAGTGACAAAGAAGAGGGGAGTGACAAAGGAGAGAGGCATGACAAAGGCTGGGGGAGTGACAAAGGAGAGGGGAGTGACAAAGGAGAGGGGAGTGACAAAGGAGAGGGCAGTGACAAAGGAGAGAGGAATGACAAAGGCTGGGGGAGTGACAAAGGAGAGGGGAGTGACAAAGGCTGGGGGAGTGACAAAGGAGAGGGGAGTGACAAAGGAGAGGGGCGTGACAAAGGAGAGGAGTGACAAAGGGGAGGAGTGACAAAGGGGAGAGGAGTGACAAAGGAGAGGGGAGTGACAAAGGCTGGGGGAGTGACAAAGGAGAGGGGAGTGACAAAGGAGAGGGGAGTGAAAAAGGCGAGGGGAGTGAAACTGAGGTTTATTTATATTTTATAAATCTCACCCAATGTAACGCAAGCTATGTTATCGGTTTTGCCTAAAGTTACGTTCTCAGGGGGAGATTTAGCAAACCTTCTAAAGAGGAGAAATGGAGGTGTTGTCCCTAGCAACCAATCAGATTCTAGCTGTTATCTTGTGCATTCTCCAAAATGATAGGTAGAATCTGATTGGTTGCTATGGGTAACAGATCCACTTGTCCTCTTTAGCATGTATGATAAATCTTTGCATAGATAGTAAACATATTAAACATATGTAAATGCGCCATGTGACCACATCACACTGCCTGTCTCATGTAGTACGTACATCAATGAACGATGCGTTGATATAGTCTGTGTACTCTTCACCTCTCTTCATTGACAGGATCACTCGGTTGAAGTCATCTGAGCATTAAAATAAAACATAATTATGCAGATATAATGCACTCAGAGTACGGTCGCCGACAATGTAAGCCTATTAGTTTAATGGGGTATTAAATGACTTTAGAAACCTTGAGGGTTTATTAAGTAGTCCTTAGCGGTGTTGTGCATGGGAACTCTGCTCCAATAATCTGCATGCGCACAGGTGGTTGCAGAAATACTGATAATATGCTTCACGTCAACTCTGCACATCTTCTTATACAGCTAATCCAGAGCAGACTGTGACACTGTATCCAGCTAGCTGGACATCACAAACATGCAGTGCTAATCAGACAGAGCAGCATAGACAGCGTGGGGCTTATGCAGATTAGTACACAAGCTGTTTGCGGGTGTTACAGCAACGCACATGCTATAGAGCCAATTGTACATAACTGCAGGCCATTCTACATCCCTACTTGCAGCTGAAGGGGTGATTGGGCGGTAATGGGGCGTTGGCTGTAGGCAAAGTGTAGCGAGGCCTGTTCACAGAATTGCATGTTAAGAAGATTTGCGCATATGCGTACATGCACCTTTTGCAGGCGGCTCTTCAGCTCCAAAGATAAGGCCGGCGCAAATGTGCATGGATAATGGTGGCGACTATGAAACCAAGCGTGTGGTCGCTGATACACATACAACGTAGCATATGGGCGCATTTAGTTCTGCACAAGCAGCATGGGTACAGTTACGTCTGACTACTGTGCACTCCACTGGCTCACTTCTCCACTCTTTTCACTGCTTCATGAATAGATCCCATAGCTATTAATACAGGTTGGGTATGCGTGACCGGCGCTCAGGAGATCGCCAGGATCCTAGCATCGAGATGTACGGTGGGGGTGGGGAGGTGAGCGCAACAAGCCCCCTGCGGGCTTGCTGCGGGCACAGTAGCAGGCTGAGATCGCCACAGGTTCTATTCCCACTCTATGGGTGTCGAGGACACCCATGAGTGGGAATACTCCCCGACTGTCTGTATTCTAAGGGGGCGGGATGTAGGGGGAGGTGTTGTGAGACCGTCGGTCACATGACTACATCCCATTAATACACAGCGGTAAAATGCTTCAACAGTAATGCCAGCACCAGAACCAACACTTGTCCGGTTTCATTCCCAGCTATACGTGTGGCTAATATCGGTCAGCTGTAACTTACACGGGATAATCTGGATGACCCTGGCTTTCTTCATGTTGGCTGGTAGGTTTCCGGCCCTCATGTTCTCTTTCATTATTCGTACGTTTGTTAGTTTCTACAAATACAGGAAAAACACAATTGTACATCGGGAATAAAACGGACATATAAAAAAATGTTTGCCGAAACGGAATGTATTAGCCACCATTATAAGTACATGTTTTTCCTCACATAAAACAATGGGTGGCAAATGAAATCAATATGTATGGTGATTATGGTGTTTTAAATCTTTGTAAAAGAACCCTGGTATTTTACATCGGTCGTGTTTAAGGTGGGCCAAACAGCAGACATCGATAATCGCTGATCCATCGGGGAATTAGGGAAAGTCAACATGTTAAAAATCCCTGAATTGACGATCTTGACATGTTGAATTTCTCAGATTACCTGGCATTGGCAGGATGGGTGATTGGCTCCAAAACAGGCTAGATGTATGGACCCCTTAAGCCATACTTGTTGCCTACAAACAGTAGAGGCAGCTATTTTGGAGAGATGAGTTAATATTCATGAAAATTCAGTGACTCAGGAGCAGATGTATTAAGCCGGGAGACGGCATAAGGAAGTGATAGACCAGTGATAATTGCAAGGTGATAAACGCACCAGCAAATCAGCTCCTAACTGTTCATTTACATATTGGAGCTGATTGGCTGGTGGGTTTATCACCTTGCACTTATCACTGGTTTATCACTTCCTTAAGCCTTCTCAAGGTTAATACATCTGCCCCCTGTTCCTTAGGAACCAGTGATACAAGAAACACTGAATATTGATTACGTCCACAAATCTGCCAACCCGTACTGTGTGTAGGGAACTTTATGGGCTGAGTTTATTATGCGGGCGATTTTCAAAGGTGCCGCGTTTCGTTGTTTTCTATGGCTGAATTTAAGGCAACAATTGTGTACAATATTAAACCAGACACGTTTTGTAATGAAGGTAATTGACCCTTTATAGCCAGTGTCTGAAACTGCTGCAGATGTAGTGGCTTAGAAAAGCGCTGCGTGATAAATTTAGCCCAAACAGTGTCTTGTAGTACAGTGGGAAGAGAACAGTAAGATCCGCTCCTTTCCTAAATAATGTTCTGTGATACTTTGCAATTTGCAAGTAACTGCAAAACATGTAGCAGATGTTGGAGAAATGCAGAATGTAAAAGGAGGCAGATGCATGTATATGGCAGACTATGCTTCACTATTTAATAACACCACTGAATTCCTGATAGAAAGTGAAATCTGGAAAAATGGGAAGCTGCTTGCTACGACGGAACTTTAACGTCAAGTGTATCGGTCACCTTTACAGGTTTATGGAAGTAGATCCGGCTACACAAGTTGTCATTTCCTAGTCTTCTCTCCCAGCTGAATGCTGCCATTATGGAAAGATGTAAGTCTATGACACGGAATCAGGATTCTCCCCTGTTATTACCTGAACAGTCACTTCACTGAATGGATCTAGTTTACCACTCTCACTTCCTAAGTAGCTGGTGAGAGTTCTGTTGTCATGGAAACCACTTTACTTTCACAGTCTCACCAAAGAGCGCATATTTCCCCATTACAGCTCAGGCCAGCCCACGTATTCACATAGTATCACTGCAATTCGCACTCAAGGGGAGATGTATCAAGCCTTAGAGAGAGATAAATTGGAGTAGTTACCAAAATCATCCAATCAGCTTAACTGTCACTTCAAATACTGTGCTAGATAAATGACAGCTATAAGCTGATTGGTTACTTTGTGCAACTTCTTCACGTTATCGCTCTCCGAGGCTCGATACACCTCTCCATCAGTGTTACGCACTGGTAGCATCATTTTTTTACTTTATAAATAAGTGAGAGCTACACAGTGGACCTCTTTCAGAAGTATTTTTGCTGCTGCCAGTTTAGCATCTGCGTCTCCGCAGCATTCATGAGTGTGATTAATATAGCGAGAATGCAGACGATACGTCCCAGCATTATAAAAGGTGTCGTGTAACCATGGTCAGATATCCAAAACAGGGATCACAGAGCCAACACTATAAACTATTAAGGTGTTACCTACTAATTATACTGTAGGCTTTCATGTCCTTTGTAATGATGAACCTGGTGCGGCCCACTGCATACAGTGTTATGATAAACACTATTATTATATGCTTATGGACTAAAGGAATTATTAGCTCTTTTGATTAGAGTATGACTTTCAGCCATTTCTCGCACATGCAGATGATTTCAATGCTACCTGTGTACAAATGGGATGTAATTATATGGGGTGATATTCATGTGACCGCCGGTCAGCTGACCGACAGTCACATGACCTCCTCCACCAGCCCAACGGGTCACTGTCCCGATGGTCGGCATGCCGACCAACAGGGACTATTTCCACTCGTGGATGTCTACGACACCCATAGAGTGGGAATAGAACCCGTGGCGACCGCAGGTCGCCACCGAGCCCGCAGCGTGGCGAGCGCAGCAAGCCCGCAAGGGGCTTGCTGCACTCGCCCCTCCCCGCCGGGATCCCGGCGTCGGTAAGCTGACCGGCGGTCAGGAGACCACCGGTCACCCGTACTACACCCGTTATATGACCGGCGGTCAGGAGACTGCCTGACCGCTGGTCACAATACTGATGCCGGGATCCCGACATCTGAATATCCCACCGGTCGGCATGCCAACCAACAGGGACTATTCCCACTCGTGGGAACAGAGCCGGTGGCGAGCGCAGCAAGCCACTGAACCCGCAAGGGGCTTCCTTGCGCTCGCCCCCTCCAGCCATCGGTAGACCGCTGGTCATGCAAACCCAACCCGTACTAATGGGTGTGATGCGGTGAGGTTGCCGGTGGTCTGGATGTAACACCAGTTGGAGTTTTGGCTTTGTTTCTGGGTTTCTAGTACTACATATAAATCCGTATGCAATGAGTGAAAAGGCTGGAAAGCTAGAACACTGACATTTGCTACCAACAACTCCCATCTGTAAGGTGATCCTGTGACTGTAGTATTGTGTGGAGATTCTAGTTCTGTGCTGTGAGCTTCCTGCAAGTGCCTGTCTATCTGGGATGTGGTCAGGAGACCGACCCCAGAATCCCGACACCTCGCGGAATCCCGGCGCCGGAACTTAGGGATTGCCATTGATGGTGAAGCTGTGAGTAGCGTTACCACCTCATCCCTTTAACTCTGGACACATTAATTTTACAGGTTCTGTGGCTGATTAAAACCAGGTGAAATGGAGTCTTCAAGTCAGCCAGCCACAGAACCTGTGTAATTAATATGTGTCCAGAATTAAAGGGATGAGGTGGTAACCCTATCTGTGAGTGACCAACTATGACATGGGAACCATCGATGGTTTCATCCGCCGATGGTCATCCCTGCCTTTCAGTGAATGGCCCGCGGGCCAATCACAGCCTGGGTGCAAGACTTCGGGGGTGGAGCTATGGGGGTAATTGTGAGTTGATTGCAGCAGCAAGTTTGTTAGCAATTGGGCAAAACCACGTGCACTGAAGGGGGGGCAGATATAACATTTGCAGAGAGAGTTAGATTTGGGTGGGTTATTTTGTTTCTGTGCAGGGTAAATACTGGCTGCTTTATTTTTACACTGCAATTTAGATTTCAGTTTGAACACGCCACACCAAAATCTAACTCTCTCTGCACATGTTATATCTGCCCCCCCTGCAGTGCACATGGTTTTGCCCAACTGCTAACAAATTTGATGTTGCGATCAACTCAGAATTATGCTCCATGTGGGGTAATTCCAAGTTGATCGCAGCAGGAATTTTTTTAGCAGTTGGGCAAAACCATGTGCACTGCAGGGGGGGGGCAGATATAACATGTGCAGAGAGAGTTAGATTTGGGTGTGGTGTGTTCAATCTGCAATCTAATTTGCAGTGTAAAAATAAAACAGCCAGTATTTACCCTGCACAAAAACAAAATAACCCACCCAAATCTAACTCTCTCTGCACATGTTATATCTGCCTCCCCTGCAGTGCACATTCCTGCTGCGATCAACTTGGAATTACGCCCCATGTGCGGTGCAGGTGGGGCAGATGAAACATGTGCAGAGAGAGTTAGATTTGGGTGGGGTGTATTCAAACTGAAATCTAAATTGCAGTGTAAAAATAAAGAAGCCATCATTTACCCTGCACAGAAACAAAATAACCCACCCAAATCTAACTCTCTCTGCACATGTTACATCTGCCCCCCCTGCACATGACCATCTGCTAACAACATTGCTGCTACTATCAGATCTGATTTAGACCCTATGGGCCTAATTCAGACCTGGTCGCACGCAGGTGGTTTTTTTGCACTGCTGCGACCAGATAATCGCCGCCTACAGGGGATGGGGTAAACGCTGTGCAGGGGTGCGATCGGCTGTGCAGTGAGCTGCACCAACAAAAGTTAGTGCAGTTTCTGCACAGCCCAGGACTTACTCAGCCGCTGCGACGATCCAGGATGTTGCTGACGTCAGGAACCCTCCCTGGAAACGGCTGGGCACGCCTGCGTTTTTCCGGACACTCCCAGAAAACGGTGAGTTGCCACCCAGAAACGCCTTCTGCCTGTCAATCATCTTGCGATTGCCCGTGCGGTTGCTATCTTCGTAAGATTCGCCGCTGCCCGACGACAGCCGTTGCTGGTGGCTGACGCGCCTGCACATTGCGGGTCACACACATGCGCAGTTCAGACCCGATCGTCCGGCTGCGAAAAAATGCAGCGTGCGATCGGGTCTGAATGACCCCCATTGTGCGGTGTCCCAGCACATTGCAAAAAAATTTTAATAAAAATATTTGTTTATGTTGTGCCATCGATGGAGGGAAACTATCTGGTTCTCTCCCATCGATGGCAAACGTATTCGACATCGTCCATAAACCATTGATAATTATGAATCATCAATGTTCGATGGTCATCCCTACCGGAACCCCGACCAGCGGCATCCCGATGGTAAGTATTGTGGTGAGGGTTGGGGACCTTGGTGGGTAAGGCACTACAGGGGGGGTTAGTCGTAGCCCCCACCCCCTAGTTTTAGCCCTAGCCGCCACCCCCTCTGATTAGCCGTAGCCGACACCTTCACTATCTAAGCCCTAGCCACAACCCAGGCGGGTTAAGGTAGGGTGCAGGGGAGGGGTAAATTAATTACCCCGTCCGCTGTCTGCATTCTTAAAGCCAGGAGGACGCGGTCGGTCATGTGACCACCAGCATCCAAACCGTCGGCATATCATATCACACCCGTCTGTCTGATATCTGCGGCATTGCACATCTTTCAAATCTGTGTCTTTACATGTCAAAACATAATTAACAATCATCCAGTGCTCACCAGGCCCTAACATTTTATGAATGTTATCTCATGATAAATAACGTAACAGATTTCATTATTTCTCATATGTCCTAGAGGATGCTGGGGTCCACTTCAGTGCCATGGGGTATAGACGGTTCCGCAGGAGCCATGGGCACTTTAAGACTTTTTCAAGGGTGTGAACTGGCTCCTCCCTCTATGCCCCTCCTCCAGACCTCAGTTTAGAAAATGTGCCCAGGCAGACTGGATGCACTCCAGGGGAGCTCTACTGAGTTTCTCTGATAGACTTTATGTTAGTTTTTTTTATTTTCAGGGAGGATTGCTGGCAACAGTCTCCCTGCTTCGTGGGACTTAGGGGGCAGAAGTAGGAACCACTTCCTGAATAGTTTCATGGCTCTGCTTCTGGCTGACAGGACACCATTAGCTCCTGACGCAGATTCCAAAAGAAATATGGAGGCACTCCCGTATAAAGGCCTTGTTTGGAGATGGGCTGGATGCTTTAGTCTCTGCGGCTACTGCAGGTAAGTCGACATTCTTGTCTTATGCTCCTGCGCCGGCGAAAAAGTCACATCACTCTCAGATGCAGTCCTTTCGTCCCAACAGATACAATAAGGGTAAAGGTTCCCCTTTCTTTGCAGGTAGAGGGAGGGGAAGAGGAAAGAAGTCCGAAGCGTCTCCAGGATCGCAGGAACAGAAATCAACCCCTGCTTCTGCCAAATCTGCAGCATGACGCTGGGGCTCACTTGCGGGAGTCCTTTCGGGTGGGAGCACGTCTGAAACTTTTCAGTCAGCTCTGGGTTCACTCGGGCCTGGACCCATGGGTCTTGCAAATAGTGTCCCATGGATACAAACTGGAGTTTCAAGACGTCCCCCATGCCGATTTTTCAAATTGACCTTGCCAGCTTCTCTTCCGGACAGAGAAGTAGTATCAGCTGCAATTTAAAAATTATGTCAGGATCAAGTCATTGTACTGGTACCCTTGTCACAACAGAGAGAAGGGTTTTATTCAAGCCTCTTCGTGGTTCCGAAATCTCTGAATCTTTACCTAAAAAGTTCAAGTTCAAGATGGAATCTCTGAGAGCAGTGATTTCCAGTCTGGAGGAAGGGGACTTCATGGTATCAGTAGACATAAAAGATGCTTACTTACATGTTCCCATTTATCCTCCTCATCAAGCGTATCTGAGATTCGCAGTACAGGATTGCCATTACCAGTTCCAGACGTTGCCGTTCGGGCTCTCCACGGCAACGAGGGTGTTCACCACGGTGATGGCAGAGATGATGGTCCTCCTTCGACAACAAGGAGTCAATATAATTCCTTACCTGGACGATGTCCTGATAAAAGCGAGATCCAGGGAACGGTTGGTGCAGAACATTGCACTCTCCCTGTCAGTACTCCAACAACACGGTTGGATCATGAATTATCCAAAGTCACAGTTGGAACGGACAACAAGATTGTCCTTTCTGGGGATGATACTGGACACGAAGGTACAGAGGGTATTTCTTCCAGTGGAAAAGGCTCTGGAAATCCAGAGAATGGTCAAGCAAATTTTGAAATCAACAAGAGTGTCGATCCATCAATGCATTCGGTTGTTGGGAAAGATGGTAGCGGCCTACGAGGCCATACAGTTTGGCCGATTCCATGCCAAAGTATCCCAGTGGGACCTGTTGGACAAGTGGTCCGGATCCCACCTACACATGCACCAGAAGATAATCCTGTCCTCCAAAACCAGGATTTCACTCCTGTGGTGACTACACAGTTCTCACCTGTTAGAGGGACGCAGGTTCGGGATTCAGGACTGGGTCCTAGAAATCACGGATGCAAGTGTCCGAGGCTGGGGAGCAGGAAAAAGCTTCCAAGGAAAATGGTCAAGTCAGGAAACCTGTCTTCACATAAACGTTCTGGAATTGAGAGCCATTTACAACGGCCTTCTACAAGCGGTGCATTTTCTTCAAGATCAACCCGTGCAGATCCAATCGGACAATGTAACAGCAGTCGCGTACATAAACCGTCAAGGCGGAGCGAAAAGCAGAGCGGCAATGGCAGAGGTGACAAAGATCCTCCTCTGGGCAGAAAGACATGTAAGAGCTCTGTCAGCAGTTTTCATTCCGGGAGTGGACAACTGGGAAGCAGACTTCCTCAGCAGACACGATCTCCATCCAGGAGAGTGGGGCCTCCACCAAGAAGTCTTCGTAGAGGTGACAAGTCTTTGGGGAGTTCCTCAAGTAGACATGATGGCATCTCGTCTCAACATGAAGCTTCAGAGATATTGTTCCAGGTCGAGTGACCCTCAAGCAATAGCAGTGGATGCACTGGTGACCCAGTGGGTGTTTTGGTCGGTATATGTCTTCCCTCTACTTCCACTAATACCAAAAGTTCTCAAAATAATAAGAACAACAAGGGTTCAAGCAATCCTCATTGCACCAGACTGGCCAAGGAGGGTTTGGTATCCAGATCTTCAGGAGTTGCTCATAGAAGATCCTCTGCCTCTTCCTCCTCGCGAGGACCTGCTGCAGCAGGGGCCGTGCGTGTATCAAGACTTACCGCGGCTACGTTTGACGGCATGGCTGTTGAGCGCCGGATCCTAACCCGAAAGGTTATTCCCAAGGAAGTCATTCCCACTCTTATTCAGGCCAGGAAAGGAGTAACGTCTAAACATTACCACCGTATTTGGAGAAAATATGTGTCTTGGTGTGAATCCAAGAAGGCTCCTACCGAAGAGTTTTAGTTAGGACGTTTTTTCCATTTTCTGCAGGCAGGTGTGGATGTGGGCCTAAGATTGGGTTCAATCAAGGTCCAGATTTCGGCCTTGTCAGTTTTCTTTCAAAGACAATTGTCCTCCCTTCCAGAAGTTCAGACGTTCGTGAAAGGGGTGCTGCACATCCAACCTCCATTTGTGCCTCCAGTGGCACCTTGGGACCTTAATGTGGTGTTGCAGTTCCTTCAGATTGGTTTGCACCTCTGCAGGAGATAGAATTGAAGTTTCTCACTTGGAAAGTGGTGATGCTCTTGGCCTTGGCATCCGCAAGGCGGGTGTCTGAATTGGGGGGACTTGTCTCACAAGAGCCCTTACCTGATCTTCCATGAAGATAGGGCGGAGCTGAGAACTCGCCAACAATTTCTTCCAAAGGTGGTTTCGTCTTTCCATATAAACCAACCTATTGTGGTGCCAGTGGCTACTGACACCTTCACTGCATCAAAGTTTCTTGATGTGGTTAGAGCTTTGAAAATTTATGTCGCAAGAACAGCTCGGATACGGAAAACAGAGGCTCTGTTTGTCCTGTATGCTCCCAACAAAATTGGGTGTCCTGCTTCTAAGCAGACCATTGCGCGCTGGATCAGAGGGACAATTCAGCACGCTCATTCCACGTCAGGATTGCAGATACCGAAGTCGGTAAATGCCAATTCTACTAGAAAGGTGGTCTCATCCTGGGCGGCTGCCCGGGGGGTCTCGGCATTACAACTTTGCCGAGCAGCTACTTGGTCAGGGGCAAACACGTTTGCAAAGTTTTACAAGTTTGACACCTTAGCCGATGAGGACCTCAAGTTTGGTCAATCGGTGCTGCAGGGTCATCCGCACTCTCCCACCCGTACTGGAGCTTTGGTATAACCCCATGGTACTAAAGTGGACCCCAGCATCCTCTAGGACGTATGAGAAAACAGGATTTTAATACCTACTGGTAAATCCTTTTCTCCTAGTCCGTAGAGGATGCTGGGCGCCCGACCCAGTGCGTACTTCACCTGCAGTTGTTAGTTTGTAGTTACACAAGTGTTGTCTTATGGTTATTTTTCAGCATGTTGCTGCAAATTGTTCATGCCCGTTGGCATGTGTTATGTTGAATGCCATGTTGTGCGGCAAGGTGTGAGCTGGTATGAATCGCACCGTTAAATTAAAAGTAAATCCTTTCCTCAAAATGTCCGTCTCCCTGGGCACAGTTCCTATACTGAGGTCTGGAGGAAGGGCATAGAGGGAGGAGCCAGTTCACACCCTTGAAAAGTCTTAAAGTGCCCATAGCTCCTGCAGAACCGTCTATACCCCATGGTACTGAAGTGGACCCCAGCATCCTCTACGGACTAGAAGAAAAGGATTTACCGGTAGGTATTAAAATCCTGTTTTAACTGAAAAAAAAGGCCAAGAGGAATAAGTCATAGGTAAAAAAAAAGTAAGTATTCTGAGAAAGTACAATGGACCCAAAGCTACATGCAGTATCATGTCAGTAAGTATCAGGATTATCAGACAAAGCCAGAACAATTATGGTTTACACGGGTGTGGTATGTTAGGTAGATTAAACGTAGGTCGACTACTATTGGTCGACAGTAAGTCAAAATGGTTTCTAGGCCGACAGGGACTCTAGGTCGACATGAGTTTTTTTACTTTTTTTGGTGCCGTTTTCTCCGTACAGTGACCGGGAACCCCAATAAGTGCACCGTGTCCGCTCGCCATGCTTCGGGCAAGGTGCCTCGCTGCGCTCAGCACTGGTTACCATTCCCAATCGCAGTCCACGTGGATCGTAAAGTATGAAAAAGTTTAAAAAATGTGAAAAACTCATGTCGACCTTTTGTCATGTCCACCTAGAACCCCTGTCGACCTACTTACTGTCGACCAATAGTGTCGACCTAAAGACCGGATCTCGGTTTACATAGGAGGATAACCAGGAGGCAGCAGAATGACTAGGTTTGCATCTGAACGAAGCCCAAGGCTACTGGATACAAGGGGGGTAATTCAGACCTGATCGCTGGGCTGCATTTTTTGCTGCCCTGCGATCAGATAGTGGTGTCACTGGTGACACAGCGATGAGCTCCAAGATGACCGTGGAGACCATGCTAACCCTGTATTCTATTACTGTTGTATGCGGTGTACAGACCACGTTGACACGAGGCCTATTAAATACACTGTAAAGAAGTGTGTAACGTTTGAGCGAAAAACCCCTTAGAGGTCAGTTACACTACTGCCCACACCAAAACGTCCTGGTGTAGAGACTGTTACTTGCCTCATTCATAAAAACGTATTGCTTATGCCCCCTGGTATGCTGGGGAAAATCTGTTTTGTGTATATTTCTAGTTTAGAACACCCCTTACCTTTCAGCACCTGAGGGGTTTTACTAATTTGATTGAGCAACTTCCATTTTATACTTCGGTTTAGAGAGTCATAGATAGGGCCTGCATTTAGAGAGCATGCCGATTCCTGTTGTGCCATTTGGAGGACCTAGTGGTGACTCTTGGTAAAATGGCTCTCAATTTAGATATATTATATAAGGCCAAGACTGGGTACCTTTATCATGCAGTGTTAGGGACCTCCAGTATCAGAGAAGCCTTGATGTTGGCCTGGAGGCTTAACCATATTTTTGCAAATGCATGTAACTAAGATCTCTGAATTTTCTACTACCATATTGTTTTTCAAATCTTATTGCTAATGACCCTTGGTGTGTGGGGAAAATCTGTTTTGTGTATCTTTCTCATTCATCATGATCCTGATGACTTTTCAAGTTAATTGCTTACCTTAAATTCTTGTTCAAGGCCAACTTTCTCAAAGTGTGGTGCTGGACTGTACAGCGTCTGAAGGTGTTTTTCTAGAGAGGCCACGTCAAGTTCTGTGTCACCGTAGAGGTAGTATTCTAGTAAGGCTTGATAAATGAAGGAATACTGCATCTAGAAGAGTGACAAATGTATAAGAGAACCAGGATAGGTCTTGGGAAAGATCTCCAGTACTCAGCTGATTATTTATTTGTAAATCTCAACACGTAAACCAATATGGTTAAACTGTAGCAGAACCAATCCGAATAACCCAGACACGCAGCAGGTCAGGAAGCTCCTGGAAAACATGGCAGTACGGCATCATTTTTGAACAATGTGCAAACAGACCTCTACTGTATGTCCAACTGGCACATACGCAGAAGCTTTTATGGTTTGACAGAGCTGCTGATGGCGGCACAAGTAAAACGGTGATACCAAATGGTATTACCGCCTGTCATTTTTGTCTCCTTTGTCAATTACATCTTAGCTTTCTCTGATGATCTATTCCAGCTAGCCATAATACCAATGTACATAATAACAGGCGCAATATTTTCCCTCCTAAAAAGTGGAGAAGAAGTTGCTCACACCAACCAATCAGCTTCTTCCTAGCATATACAAATAAGGAAAGTCTATAAAATGATAGGTAGAAGTTCATAGATGGCTATGGGCAACTTTCCCACTATTTAAAAGGCTGGATACATCTTGCAACAACAGAACATATCTTGCTCTTACTTTCTTTTCTCACCAATGGGAAAAATCAACTGATGTATGTTTAGGTGCTGTGGTGGGGGTGAGTTGTGTAATATAAGTGGTGCATGTACAGTATACGACAGTCAGATGACAATGGAGCGGTTTGTCTCTCCCATGTCGCAACGTTACATTATTGTTATTTCTCTGACGTCCTAGTGGATGCTGGGAACTCCGTAAGGACCATGGGGAATAGCGGCTCCGCAGGAGACTGGGCACAAAAGTAAAAGCTTTCTGACTAGCTGGTGTGCACTGGCTCCTCCCCCTATGACCCTCCTCCAAGCCTCAGTTAGATTTTTGTGCCCGGCCGAGAAGGGTGCATGCTAGGTAGCTCTCCAGAGCTGCTTAGAGTAAAAGTTTTAAATAGTTTTTTTTATTTTCAGTGAGACCTGCTGGCAACAGGCTCACTGCATCGTGGGACTAAGGGGAGAAGAAGCGAACTCACCTGAATGCAGAGTGGATTGGGCTTCTTGGCTACTGGACATTAGCTCCAGAGGGACGATCACAGGTTCAGCCTGGATGGGTCCCGGAGCCGCGCCGCCGGCCCCCTTACAGAGCCAGAAGAGCGAAGAGGTCCGGAAAAATCGGCGGCAGAAGACGTTCCTGTCTTCAATAAGGTAGCGCACAGCACTGCAGCTGTGCGCCATTGCTCTCAGCACACTTCACACTCCGGTCACTGAGGGTGCAGAGCGCTGGGGGGGAGCGCCCTGAGACGCAATAAAACATGTTTTAAACCTTATATGGCTAAAGAAATGCATCACATATAGCTCCTGGGCTATATGGATGCATTTAACCCCTGCCAGATTTCCTAAAAAAAGTGGGAGAAAAGGCCGCCGTGAAGGGGGCGGAGCCTATCTCCTCAGCACACAAGCGCCATTTTCCCTCACAGCTCCGCTGGAAGGACGGCTCCCTGACTCTCCCCTGCAGTCCTGCTACAGAATCAGGGTAAAACAAGAGAGGGGGGGCACTAATTGGCAGAAAATACATATACAGCAGCTATAGAAGGGAGAAACACTTATATAAGGTTATCCCTGCATATATATAGCGCTCTGGTGTGTGCTGGCAAACTCTCCCTCTGTCTCCCCAAAGGGCTCGTGGGGTCCTGTCCTCTATCAGAGCATTCCCTGTGTGTGTGCTGTGTGTCGGTACGATTGTGTCGACATGTATGAGGAGGAAAATGATGTGGAGGCGGAGCAATTGCCTGTAATAGTGATGTCACCCCCTAGGGAGTCGACACCTGACTGGATGGTAGTATGGAAGGAATTACGTGGCAGTGTCAGCACTTTGCAAAAAACTGTTGACGACATGAGACAGCCGGCAAATCAGTTAGTGCCTGTCCAGGCGTCTCAAACACCGTCAGGGGCTCTAAAGCGCCCGTTACCTCAGATGGTCGACACAGACCCAGACACGGATACTGACTCCAGTGTCGACGGTGACGAGACAAACGTAATGTCCAGTAGGGCCACACGTTACATGATCACGGCAATGAAGGAGGCTTTGAACATTTCTGATACTACAAGTACCACAAAAAGGGGTATTATGTGGGGTGTGAAAAAACTACCCATAGTTTTTCCTGAATCAGATGAATTAAATGAGGTGTGTGACTGACAAAGCGTGGGTTTCCCCCGATAAAAAACTGCTGATTTCTAATAAATTATTGGCATTATACCCTTTCCCGCCAGAGGTTAGGGCGCGTTGGGAAACACCCCCTAGGGTAGATAAGGCACTCATACGCTTATCAAAACAAGTGGCGTTACCGTCTCCTGATACGGCTGCCCTCAAGGAACCAGCTGATAGAAAGCTGGAAAATATCCTAAAAGGTATATACACACATACTGGTGTTATACTACGACCAGCAATCGCCTCAACCTGGATGTGCAGCGCTGGAGTGGCTTGGTCGGATTCCCTGACTGAAAATATTGATACCCTGGATAGGGACAGTATATTATTGACTATAGAGCATTTAAAGGATGCATTACTATATATGCGAGATGCACAGAGGGATATTTGCACCCTGGCATCAAGAGTAAGTGCGTTGTCCATTTCTGCCAGAAGAAGTTTATGGACACGACAGTGGTCAGGTGATGCGGATTCCAAACGGCATATGGAAGTTTTGCCGTATAAAGGGGAGGAGTTATTTGGGGTCGGTCTGTCAGACCTGGTGGCCACGGCGACGGCTGGGAAATCCACCTTTTTACCCCAGGTCACCTCTCAGCAGAAAAAGACACCGTCTTTTCAAACTCAGTCCTTTCGTCCCCATAAGGGCAAGCGGGCAAAAGGCCACTCATTTCTGCCCCGGGGCAGAGGAAGGGGAAAAAGACTGCAGCAGGCAGCCTCTTCCCAGGATCAGAAGCCCTCCCCCGCTTCTGCCAAGTCTTCAGCATGACGCTGGGGCTTTACAAGCGGACTCAGGCACGGTGGGGGCCCGTCTCAAAAATTTCAACGCGCAGTGGGCTCACTCGCAAGTGGACCCCTGGATCCTGCAGGTAGTATCACAGGGGTACAAATTGGAATTCGAGACGTCTCCCCCTCGCCGGTTCCTGAAGTCTGCTCTACCAACGTCTCCCTCCGACAGGGAGGCAGAATTGGAAGCTATTCACAAGCTGTATTCCCAGCAGGTGATAATCAAGGTACCCCTCCTACAACAGGGAAAGGGGTATTATTCCACGCTGTTTGTGGTACCGAAGCCGGACGGCTCGGTGAGACCGATTTTAAATCTGAAATCATTGAACACTTACATAAAAAGGTTCAAATTCAAGATGGAATCACTCAGAGCAGTGATAGCGAACCTGGAAGAAGGGGACTATATGGTGTCTCTGGACATCAAAGATGCTTATCTCCATGTCCCAATCTACCCTTCTCACCAAGGGTACCTCAGGTTTGTGGTACAGAACTGTCATTATCAGTTTCAGACGCTGCCGTTTGGATTGTCCACGGCACCACGGGTCTTTACCAAGGTAATGGCCGAAATGATGATTCTTCTTCGAAGAAAAGGCGTCTTAATTATCCCTTACTTGGACGATCTCCTGATAAGGGCAAGATCCAGGGAACAGTTAGAGGTCGGAGTAGCACTATCTCAGGTGGTGCTACGTCAGCACGGGTGGATTCTAAATATTCCAAAATCGCAGCTGATTCCAACAACACGTCTACTGTTCCTAGGGATGATTCTGGACACAGTCCAGAAAAAGGTGTTTCTCCCGGAGGAGAAGGCCAGGGAGTTATCCGAGCTAGTCAGGAACCTTCTGAAACCAGGACAAGTGTCAGTGCATCAATGCACAAGGGTCCAGGGAAAGATGGTGGCTTCTTACGAAGCGATTCCATTCGGAAGATTCCATGCAAGGACTTTTCAGTGGGATCTGCTGGACAAATGGTCCGGATCGCATCTTCAGATGCATCAGCGGATAACCCTATCTCCAAGGACAAGGGTGTCTCTCCTGTGGTGGTTGCAGAGTGCTCATCTTCTAGAGGGCCGCAGATTCGGCATTCAGGACTGGATTCTGGTGACCACGGATGCCAGCCTGAGAGGCTGGGGAGCAGTCACACAGGGAAGAAATTTCCAGGGCTTGTGGTCAAGCATGGAAACGTCTCTTCACATAAATATCCTGGAACTAAGGGCAATTTACAATGCCCTAAGCCAAGCAAGGCCTCTGCTTCAGGGTCAGTCGGTATTGATCCAATCGGACAACATCACGGCAGTCGCCCACGTAAACAGACAGGGCGGCACAAGAAGCAGGAGGGCAATGGCAGAAGCTGCAAGGATTCTTCGCTGGGCGGAAAATCATGTGATAGCACTGTCAGCAGTGTTCATTCCGGGAGTGGACAACTGGGAAGCAGACTTCCTCAGCAGACACGACCTCCACCCGGGAGAGTGGGGACTTCATCCAGAAGTCTTCCACATGATTGTAAACCGTTGGGAAAAACCAAAGGTGGACATGATGGCGTCCCGCCTCAACAAAAAACTAGACAGGTATTGCGCCAGGTCAAGGGACCCTCAGGCAATAGCTGTGGACGCTCTGGTAACACCGTGGGTGTACCAGTCAGTGTATGTGTTCCCTCCTCTGCCTCTCATACCCAAGGTATTGAGAATTATAAGACGGAGAGGAGTAAGAACTATACTCGTGGCTCCGGATTGGCCAAGAAGGACTTGGTACCCGGAACTTCAAGAGATGCTCACAGAGGACCCGTGGCCTCTACCTCTAAGGAAGGACCTGCTCCAGCAGGGACCTTGTCTGTTCCAAGACTTACCGCGGCTGCGTTTGACGGCATGGAGGTTGAACGCCGGATCCTGAAGGAAAAAGGCATTCCAGATGAAGTCATCCCTACCCTGGTCAAGGCCAGGAAGGATGTAACCGCAAAACATTATCACCGCATTTGGCGAAAATATGTTGCGTGGTGTGAGGCCAAGAAGGCCCCTACAGAGGAATTTCAACTGGGTCGTTTCCTGCATTTCCTGCAAACAGGACTATCTATGGGCCTTAAATTAGGGTCCATTAAGGTTCAAATTTCGGCCCTGTCGATCTTCTTCCAAAAAGAACTGGCTTCAGTGCCTGAAGTTCAGACGTTTGTCAAAGGGGTACTGCATATACAGCCTCCTTTTGTGCCTCCAGTGGCACCTTGGGATCTCAATGTAGTGTTGAGTCTCCTAAAATCACATTGGTTTGAACCACTCACCACTGTGGAATTGAAATATCTCACATGGAAAGTGGTCATGCTGTTAGCCCTGGCTTCAGCCAGGCGTGTCTCAGAATTGGCGGCTTTGTCATATAAAAGCCCTTACCTAATTTTTCATTCAGACAGGGCAGAACTGAGGACTCGCCCTCAATTTCTCCCTAAGGTGGTTTCAGCGTTTCACATAAACCAGCCTATTGTGGTGCCTGCGGCTACTAGGGACTTGGAGGACTCCAAGTTGCTGGACGTAGTCAGGGCCCTGAAAATATATGTTTCCAGGACGGCTGGAGTCAGAAAATCTGACTCGCTGTTTATCCTGTATGCACCCAACAAGCTGGGTGCTCCTGCTTCTAAGCAGACGATTGCTTGTTGGATTTGTAGTACAATTCAGCTTGCACATTCTGTGGCAGGCCTGCCACAGCCAAAATCTGTAAAAGCCCATTCCACAAGGAAAGTGGGCTCATCTTGGGCGGCTGCCCGAGGGGTCTCGGCTTTACAACTTTGCCGAGCAGCTACTTGGTCAGGGGCAAACACGTTTGCTAAATTCTACAAATTTGATACCCTGGCTGAGGAGGACCTGGAGTTCTCTCATTCGGTGCTGCAGAGTCATCCGCACTCTCCCGCCCGTTTGGGAGCTTTGGTATAATCCCCATGGTCCTTACGGAGTTCCCAGCATCCACTAGGACGTCAGAGAAAATAAGAATTTACTTACCGATAATTCTATTTCTCATAGTCCGTAGTGGATGCTGGGCGCCCATCCCAAGTGCGGATTGTCTGCAATACTTGTATATAGTTATTGTTACAAAAATCGGGTTGTTTATTGTTGTGAGCCATCTTTTCAGAGGCTCCTACGTTTATCATACTGTTAACTGGGTTCAGATCACAAGTTGTACGGTGTGATTGGTGTGGCTGGTATGAGTCTTGCCCGGGATTCAAGATCCTTCCTTATTATGTACGTTTGTCCGGGCACAGTATCCTAACTGAGGCTTGGAGGAGGGTCATAGGGGGAGGAGCCAGTGCACACCAGCTAGTCAGAAAGCTTTTACTTTTGTGCCCAGTCTCCTGCGGAGCCGCTATTCCCCATGGTCCTTACGGAGTTCCCAGCATCCACTACGGACTATGAGAAATAGAATTATCGGTAAGTAAATTCTTATTTTACACTGGTTTACATGCGCCTAATCATGTGCTCGTGCCAATACAATGCTCAAATACTATCTGTAAGGCTACAAAAAACAGGCCACTCGTTAGTACGGGAACACCTTCAACAATGCTCTTGTAATTCGTGAGACTATCTTGACCAGCAATTTAGGGGGACATTTACTAAGCAGTGATAAGAGCAGAGAAGTGAGCCAGTGGAGAAGTTGCCCATGGCAACCAATCAGCACTGAAGTAACATCTATAATTTGCATACTATAAAATGATACAGAGCTGCTGATTGGTTAATGGGGCCACTTCTCCACTGGCTCACTTCTCCGCTCTTATCACTGCTTAGTAAATGTCCTCCTTAATCTTGTTCTTACACAGAATGCAGGATCAAGACTACAACTAGGCGGCATGTCCCACTGACCGTCCAAATCCTCCCACGTTTTTCCAGCTCTTCATATCACAAGGTGCAAAACTCAGCTTCCCTTGTACTCAGTGCCCTCTAGTCATGATAGCCCACGTGCGGAATGGGTGTGGTTCATCAAATCGACAGTATCTAGGTCGACAATGTTTAGGTCGACAGTCACTAGGTCGACATGGATGGAAAGTCGACAGGGTTTCTAGGTCGACATGTGCTAGGTCGACAGGTCTAAAGGTCGACATGAGGTTTTTGTGGGGGGTTTTGGTGTTGTTTTCTTCGTAAAGTGACTGGGAACCCAAATTAGTGCACTCGCTTTGCTCGGCACAGATTACCGTTCCAATCGTAGTCCATGTGGATCGTTAAGTATGAAAAAATTCAAAAAAACAATAAAAAAAAACCAAGACTCATGTCGACCTTTAGACCTGTCGACCTAGCACATGTCGACCTAGAAACCCTGTCAACCGTCCATCCATGTCGACCTAGTGACTGTCGACCTATAGTGGTCGACCTAAACGTTGTCGACCTAGACAGTGTCGACCTTCAGACCGGATCTTGTGCGGAACAACAGGTGCAACAGCGGATTTAGCATTAAGTAACATACACCTGGGTCTAAGGGCAACTGATTTTCTTTTAGCAACAAAGACAAACCAAGGGAATAGGAAAAATCAACTGATGTACAGTTACCTGTGTGGGGATGAATTGTGAGGTTTATGCCCTATATTGTACTGCGTGACACAACTGACGAGCGACAGAATGGTCTGCGTAAAAGATGCGTCTAGGGCAGTGATAGGCGACAGGTGGCCCTAAGGCCACATTCGCCTCTCCTGTCCTTGACTTGTAGCCCTTAGATACTTAGGCCCAGATTTATCAAGCCTTTGAGAGTGATAAATTGCACGATGATTAAGTGCCAACCAATCAGCTCCTAACTGTCAAACACAGCCTGTAACATGGCAGTTAGTTGTCCAATGCAGCCTATCCCTGGTCTAGCGGATACGACAGAGCTTAGAGGTCTTGAGCTGCATAGAACGTGATGTATACAGTCACTAATAGTTACCTAACCAGACTGTAGGTAAAGAATCTCTGGTGTTCCCAGTACAGTTGTAGATCTAAAAACGCCATGTTTTGGGGTAAAAACAAACAAAAGGTTTCCAGTAATAACAGTAATAATGTAACAAAATGCAGGAATTGCCACAAACAGCAATTGCCACAAACTGCTCTTACATCAGTTTGAACCATTTGAGGCCGTTGACCGCGGATTTTCAAAACAAAATCAAAAACGTCAACTTTCTTTTCTTCATTCATCATGTCTATAATGGCGTCTATAACTATGAACGTGCCCGTCCGTCCGACACCAGCGCTAAAACACAGAGAAAGGGAGAATACATCAGTTTCAAAACTATTCACTCTATTCTATGATTATTGTTCAATGATTATTATTATTGCCTATGTGCATGGCACCTCAAAGGTTCAGTAACATCGTACGTAGGAGACAGAACATACAATAAGATTATATAAGTACAAGGTGACCACATTCGGCGGGTAGAAGCAATATAAAAATTTATATATAAATGGAATTGATACGGGATGCGGTTACCATCCTGGCGGTCGGGATCCCAGTGGACAGCATACTGATGCCGGTATCCCGACTGCCACAATGCTATCAGGGGGCCCAGGGTCATTCATACTCATGGGTGTCTATGACACCCATAGAGTGGGCATAGAACCTGGGGCGAGTGCAGCGAGCCACCAAGCCCGCAGCATGGCGAACCCAGCGAGCTGCAGCATGGCGAACACAGCGAGCCCTCAAGGGGCTTCATTGTGCTTGCCCCCCTGCCGGCATTCAGGCAGCCGGCATCCCAGCGTCAGTATGCTAACCGCCATTAACCCATTCCCAACGCACTGATACAATAAATGCAATATTTGCTATTTGCTACAGATGAGTGAAATTTTCTAAACTTTCTGTGCTATGTTCAATTCATCACATATATATATATATATATATATTGCACATTTCACCAATGGTGCTTTGGCTTCAGCCACCTTTTAGAATCATGATGACACTGCGGTCTACTGAATTTCATCAGGATTCTATATACTGTGCAGCCCTTGTGTGCAGTATATCCCATTACCATGGTTACTTGCAGCTCTGAGTGATCAGCTGATTATGTGAATCATGTGGGTGGGGCACTTAAGCCCTTTAACCACTTAATTGAGTAATTATTTTCCGAAAAACCGCTCAGAAAATGTTTTTGTTTTTTTAATGAGTGAATTAGTTGTAGAATGAGTATTTAACCTTATTCAACATGATTTTAGTTAATAAAATTATATTTGGAAAAAATTCATTTTCTCCCCCAAACATCGGTCACCAACATCGGAAACATTGCGACCATCGCTGCTTTCATTTTGAAAGCCTTGGCAGCCACCAGGTACACAGGGGGGTGGGCCTGGGGAGGGGGGGGGGGGGGGGGGGGTCATTTACACTGCTCCAGCTGCTGCTATTGTCCGTCCTGCTGTGCTGCAAACACTCTCTGATTGGTCGCATCCTGTGCAACCAGGTCAGATAGGACACTTGCTGGTGTGGTCATGCCAGGCAAGTGGTTAAAGCCTGGCTTCACTGACTGCTCTGAGCTGGTGATATTCTGATATATACTTATGCGTTCTGTGAAAGTATGTTGTACTCTTGTCTGGAAGCATTGCTAATAGACTTCCATCTTGCTCAAGTTTGGAATTATGCTTGGATATATCTTATCTGCCAGTGATCTCTGAACCTGGTAATCACATTGGATCATTACCTTAGCTCTGCATAAGAAACAACACTTTCTGCATCATCACAGACTTCTGGAAATCTGGTCATCACATCACAGCTAATACTGCAGTCTGTCACATGTTCTGCTAATTCATACCTGTGTCAGTCTTTCTGAAATTCTCCCTGTACTGCATTGTATCATGTACTCTCATGTCATGCTGGTTGGGTCCTGTCCATATAAGAATAAACAAAACGGTTTCCAACAGGATTGCAATTCTGGTTTGCTCACTTAGGGGCCTGTGTGTCAAGCATTTTCCCCCAAACTGAAGTTTCTGCATCATTTTATGGTTTGTAGCTATGTACTAATAGCATAATGCAGGAGATTTCACAGAAATCCCTTGCAGAATGCTAATTAGCACTACAGATTGCAATCCCCATTATCATCAATAGGAACTACGGGCCCGATTCAGACCCGATCGTTGGTGTGTGAATTTGCACAGCGGCCGATTATCGAATGACTGTGCATGTGTATGAACCGCACAGCACAGGAGCGTCGCCAAACAGCGACAGGATGGTGCAAAAATTTAGATCGCAAAGCGATCACAAGGTAATTGATAGGAAGAGGACGTTTCTGGGTGGTAACTGGCTGTTTTCAGGGAGTGTCAGGAAAAACGCAGGCGTTCTCAAGCGTTTCCAAGGCTGGTGTGTGACGTCAGCTCCGGCCTAATCAGCCTGTTTGTATCACACTGTAGTCCTGGCTGTGCACACACTGCACAGTATGGGAAAATCATTAGATGGTGGTGCAGCTGTCCACTGCCTGGCAGAATCTTTGCACGACGTACGCATGCATTCGCACACTTGCACGGGGCAGGTTTTCACTCTCCATGGGAGGCGGCTATCTGATCGCAGACCGCTGCAAAAAAAACACAGCAGCGATCACGTCTGAATCGGGCCCTATGATCTGACCCCTACATACTAAATCCTGAAAAGCTAAACTTTTCTTAGTTTCTCCACGGTGCATAGCAGAAATATGTTCATTATAAATAAAAATATCCGCTCCGATACAGTGCGTTAATAATCGCAGCAGTTCCATAATACTGTATATATCTGCCCCTTATACTGTCTGAATACAGTGGGTTTATGTTTCATGCATTCTGTGATCTGAATTAGATCTGGTTCATAACACCGTCATTGTCCAATTCAAGGACAGTGCAAATTTAAAAACACTGTGTGGAACCATCAATTAAAAAGCAGAACTAAAACATCGGACGTTCACACCCTTTGAGAAATTACCTGCTCGGCCACAAAACCCATTTATGTGACATTTTTCAGAAACATTGCCTATCTATAATGTCTACATTTGCTTGAATGTGAGCCTATAGAGATCCAAAGTCATTTTATTCCCAGCTTCAGCCACTAGGTGGAGTGTTTGTGCAATACACTAGGGGCTACTTGGAAAATTACTGGTATTCCGTGTGCCGTCCCCAACGCCCTCTTTACTTCTATTTATTTTTCAATGACCTGAAATTGAACTTTCACAAATTATGAGTCTCATTTAGCGTTAAGAGTATATCCAGTTAGAGGGTGCAAATTTGTCCCCAGACAATCCATATTGCAATGCAAGGGTTATAGAGGACATCACGGAATAGTGTTAACACAAAAAACAAAATCCATGTAGACAGATGCAAACCCTTCGAGCCTTTGTCATATTTGTATCTGGTAGCTTGTAATGTTTGTTTAAAAAAACTTGTTGATAGATGTTGCTTTCATTGATTAAATGTATCAGTTTAAGTTACTACTGAGATGCGCACACTTTTGAAGGTTAGAGGGTCACAAAGTATTGCCTGTAACTGATGTATAAGGGGGAAGCCTAGACTGCACACCCTAACTCTAAGCAGAATTAGAGGTGCTACCATGCTGAGACTTGTAGTGCCACATACACAAAAAAAGAGAGAGGTACACACGCCAAACACTACTAATCTGAATAATTGTAATAAATTATGCATTAAACATTGAGTAAACTTGAGGCTCTTTGCACAAAGATATGGGCCTACCCACCATGTCCAGGTGACCTCATCAGGTAGGTTCCTAACATTCCTAAGGTTCAAGTCCAGGGCATGGGACCCACTAGGCCAGCCCAACCAAACTGCCCCAAGGCACCACACTGGTGTTAGAAAGTGTTCGATAAGTAAGAAGCAGCTACTAAGTGTTAAGAGTACATAGGTGAGAGATATTAATAATAGTGTTGGGTGTTACAGTAATAAAAAACAAATACATAAATAACTGATATAGGTAGACATTACCAAAGTCATATGAAAAATAAATCCCTGCAATTTTATGTGTATATACCCAACTGCGTTTAAATATGCCCTTGTGTGAGGCTGGATTGCAGTGCAGTTGTTTGGTTTCTGCTTTACAATAAATTCAAAACGTGTCGCTCATATCTGGAGGGAGCTTTGTGTACATGTTCACTAAGGGGGTAACAACAGCAGTTACACTCCAAAGGCCCATTCATGTCAATGGACCATTCATTTAAGTGGAGTTGTGTCCTACATTTAAAAACCCCTGAGATTACTGAGCCATTGACATAAATACAGCTTCAGTGCATTGTTTTATTCCCACATCAGTAGAAGTTCTATTAGTCACCTCTGATGTGCGATCAAAGCAGGGATTCCCCCAGACTCCTCTTACTGCCAGCCAATCACATTGCGGTTAGTGTGAGAAGCAGCTTGTAATTGGCTGAACTACTAAGTCCTGATCAATTCAGTCTACAGTCAAATCTTCAGGTGAGCACTTTGCACAGGTATGCAAATGCTTCAAGTGGATGTAAAAGGCATAAAACACATATATGCATTTCTCTAACGTCCTAGTGGATGCTGGGGACTCCGTCAGGACCATGGGGATTAGCGGGCTCCGCAGGAGACAGGGCACATCTAAAAAGCTTTTTAGGTCACATGGTGTGTACTGGCTCCTCCCCCTATGACCCTCCTCCAAGCCTCAGTTAGGTTTTTGTGCCCGTCCGAGAAGGGTGCAAACTGGATGGCTCTCTTAAGGAGCTATTTAGTAAAGTTTTTTTTTAGGTTTCTAATCAGTGATTCCTGCTGGCGACAGGATCACTGCAACGAGGGACCTAGGGGAGAGACTTGCAACTCACCTGCGTGCAGGAGGATTGAAGTCTTAGGCTACTGGACACTGAGCTCCAGAGGGAGTCGGAACACAGGTCAGCCTGGGGTTCGTCCCGGAGCCGCGCCGCCGATCCCCCTTACAGACGCTGAAGAAAGACGGCGGAACGGAGGTCCGGAAACAGGCGGCAGAAGACTTCACAGTCTTCAGAGAGGTAGCGCACAGCACTGCAGCTGTGCGCCATTGTTGTCACACGGCTCACTGACACGGTCACGGAGGGTGCAGGGCGCTGCTGGGGGCGCCCTGGGCAGCAATATAAATACCTATTTGGCAAATAAATACATCACATATAGCCATTAAGGCTATATGTATGTATTTTAACCCAGGCCAGTTATTAAAAAACCGGGAGGAAAAGCCCGCCGAAAAGGGGGCGGAGCTTATTCTCCTCAGCACACGGCGCCATTTTCCTGATCAGCTCCGCTGGTGAGGAAGGCTCCCACTCTCCCCTGCACTGCACTACAGAAACAGGGTTAAAAGAGAAGGGGGGCATAAATTGGCGATATAATGATATATTAAGAGCGCATATATAGAAACAACACCTTCTAGGGTTGTTATATACATTATAGCGCTTTTGGTGTGTGCTGGCAAACTCTCCCTCTGTCTCCCCAAAGGGCTAGTGGGTCCTGTCCTCTATCAGAGCATTCCCTGTGTGTGTGCTGTATGTCGGTACGTGTGTGTCGACATGTATGAGGAAAATGTTGGTGAGGAGGCGGAGCAAATTGCCTGTAATGTTGATGTCACTCTCTAGGGAGTCGACACCGGAATGGATGGTCTACTTATGGAATTACGTGATAATGTCAACACGCTGCAAGACGGTTGACGACATGAGATGGCCGGCGGACAAATTAGTACCGGTCCAGGCGTCTCAGACACCGTCAGGGGCTTGTAAAAACGCCCATTTACCTCAGTCGGTCGACAGACACAGACATGGACACTGACCCCAGTGTCGACGGTGAAGAAACATACGTAATTTTCCTTTAGGGCCACGAGTTACATGTTAAGGGCAATGAAGGAGCTGTTACATATTTCTGATACTACAAGTACCACAAATAAGGGTATTTTGTAGGGTGTGAATAAACTACTTGTAGTTTTGCCTGAATCAGATAAATTAAATGAAGTGTGTGATGATACGTGGGGTTCCTCCGATAGAAAGTTATGGGCGGTATACCCTTTCCCGCCAGAAGTAAGGGCGAGTTGGGAAACACACCTTAGGGTGGATAAGGCGCTCACACGCTTATAAAAACATGGCGTTACCGTCTCTAGATACGGCCGCCCTCAAGAAGCCAGCTGATAGGAAGCTGAAAAATATCATGACCGTATATACACACATACTGGTGTTATACTACGACCAGCAATCGCCTCAGCCTGGATGTGCAGCGCTGAGGGGGCTTGGTCGGATTTCCTGACTGAAAATTGTGATACCCTTGACAGGGACAAGATTTTATTGACTATAGAGCATTTTAAGGATGCATTTCTATATATGCGTGATGCGCAGAGGGATATTTGCATTCTGGCATCAAGAGTAAATGTGATGTACATATCTGCCAGACGAAGACACGACAGTGGTCAGGTGAGGCAGATTCCAGACGGCATGTGGAAGTATTGCCGTATAAAGGGGCGATCCATCGGACCTGGTGGCCATGGCAACAGCTGAAAAATCCACCTTTTGTTACCCCGAATCACATATCGGCAAAAAAGGACACAGTCTTTTCAGTCTCAGTCCTTTCGTCCCCATACGGGCAGGCGGGCAAAGGCCAGTCATATCTGCCCAGGGGTAGAGGAAAGGGAAGAAGACTGCAGCAAGCAGCCCATTCCCAGGAACAGAAGCCCCTCACAGCTTCTGCCAAGTCCGCAGCATAACGCTGGGGCCGTACAAGCGGACTCAGGTGCGGTAGGGGGTCATCTCAAGAGTTTCAGTACGCAGGGGGCTCACTCGCAAGGGAACTCCGGGATCCTACATGTAGTATCCCAGGTGTACATTGGAAATTCGAGACATCTCCCCCTCACACAATTCACAGGCTGTATTCCCAGCAGGTGATAATCAAAGTACCCCTCTTACAACATGGAAGGGGGTAGTATTCCACACTATATTGTGGTACTGAAGCCAACCGGCTCGGTGAGATCTGAAATATTTGAACACTTACATACAAGCGTTCAAATCAAGATGGAGTCACTCAGAGCAGTGATAGCGAACCAGGAAGAAGGGGACGATATGGTGTCACTGGATATCAGGGACGCTTACCTACAGGTCCAAATTTGCCCTTCTCACCAAGGGTACTTCAGGTTCCTGGTACAGAACTGTCACTATCAGTTCAGACGCTGCCGTTTGGGTTGTCCACGACGCCCCGGGTCTTTACCAAGGTAATGGCCGGAATGATGATTTTTCTTAAAAGGAAACATGGACGCTTTCCTGATAAGGGCAAGGTCCAGAGAACAGTTGGAGGTCGGAGTAGCACTATCTTAAGTAGTTCTACGACAGCACGAGTGGATTCTAAATATTCCAAAATCGCAGCTTTTTCCGATGACACGTCTACTGTTCATAGGGATGATTCTGGACACAGTCCAGAAAAACGTGTTTCTCCCAGTGGAGAAAGCCAGGGAGTTATCCGAGCTAATCGGGATCCTCCTAAAACCAGGAAAAGTGTCAGTGCATCATTGCACAAGAGTCCTGGTAAAAATGGTGGCTTATTACGAAGCAATTCCATTCGGCAGATTTCCCGCAAGAACTCTTCGGTGGGATCTGCTGGACAAATGGTCCGGATCGCATCCTCAGATGCATCAGCGGATAACCCTATATCCAAGGACAAGGGTGTCTCTCCTGTGGTGATTACAGAGTGCTCATCTTCTAGAGGGCCGCAGATTTGGCATTCAGGATTGGATGCCGGTGACCACGGAGGCCAGCCTGAGAGGCTGGAGAACAGTCACACAGGGAAAAAATTTCCAGGGAAGTGTGATTAAGTCTGGAGAATTCTCTCTGCATAAATAAGCTTAGAGCAAATTTATAAGGCTCTAAACTTAGCAAGACCTCTGCTTCACGGTCAGCCGGTATTGATCCAGTGGGATAACATCACGGCAGTCGCCCACGTAAACAGAAAGGGCGGCACAAGAAGCAGGAGGGCAGTGACAAAACTGCAAGGATTTTTCGCTAGGCGGAAAATCATGTGATAGCACTGTCAGCAGTGTTCTTTCCGGGAGTGGACGACTGGGAAGCAGACTTCCTCAGCAGGCATGACCTCCACCCGGGAGAGTGGAAACTTCATAGGGAAGTTTTTCAGCATGATTGTGGACCGTTGGCAAAGACCAAAGGTGGACATGATAGCGTCCCGCCCGAAAAACGGGACAGGTATTCCGCCAGGTCATGAGACCTTCAGGCGATAGCTGTGGATGTTCTGGTAACACCGGGGGTGTACCAGTCAGTGTATGGGTTCCCTCCTCTGTTTCTCATAACCAAGGTATTGAGAATTATAAGACATAGAGGAGTATGAACTATACTAGTGGCTCCGGATGGGCCAAGAGGGACTTGGTACCCGGAGCTTCAAGAGATGCTCACAGAGGACTAAGGGCCTGGGGAGCTAAGAAGGGACTTGCTTCAGCAAGTACCATGTCTTTTCCAAGAATTACCGCGGCTGCGTTTGACGGCATGGCGGTTGAATACCGGATTCTGAAGGGAAAAAGTCATTCCATAAGAGGTCATACCTACCTTGGTCAAAGCCAGGAAGGAGGTGACCGCACAACGTCATCACCACATGTGGTGAAAATATGTTGCGTGGGTAAGGCCAGGAAGGCTCCACGAAGGAAATTCAACTAGTCGATTCTGCACTTCCTGAAAACAGGAGTGTTTTGAGCCTCAAATTGGGGTTCATTAAGATTTAAATTTCGGCCCTGTAGATTTTCTTCCAGAAAAAATTGACTTCAGTTCCTGAAGTCCAGATTGTAAAGGGTGTATTCCATATACAGTTCTTTTGTGCCTCTAGGGGCACCGTGAGATCTCAACATAGTGTTGGGATTCCTTAAAATCATATTGGTTTGAACCGCTCAAATCTGTGGATTTGAAATATCTCACATGGAAAGTGACCATGCTGTTGACCAATATCTCACATGGAAAGTGACCATGTTGTTAGTCCTGGCCTCGGCCAGGCGATTGTCAAAAAGAATGGGCGGCTTTGTTTTACAAAAGCCCATATTAAAATTTTCCATTTGAACAGGGCAGAACTGGGACTCGTCTCCAGTTTCTTCCTAAAGGGGTGTCAGCGTTGTCACCTGAAACAACCTATTGTGGTGCCTGCGGCTACTGGGGACTTGGAGGACTCCAAGTTACTAGACGTTGTCAGGGCCCTAAAAATATATATATATATATATATATATAGTTAGGACGGCTGGAGTCAGAAAGTCTGACTTGCTGTTTATATTGTATGCACCCAACAAGCTGGGTGCTCCTGCTTCTAAGCAGTCTATTGCACGCTAGATTTGTAGTACAATTCAGCTTGCACATTCTGTGGCAGGCCTGCCACAGCCGAAATATGTAGATGCCCATTCCACAAGGAAGGTGGCCTCATCCTGGGCGGCTGCCCGAGGAGTCTCGGCATTATAATTTTGCCGAGCAGCTACGTGGTCAGGGGAGAACACGTTTGTAAAATTTTACAAATTTGATACTCTGGCTAAAGAGGACCTGGAGTTCTCTCATTCGGTGCTGCAGAGTCATCCGCACTCTCCCGCCCGTTTGGGAGCTTTGGTATAATCCCCATGGTCCTGACGGAGTCCCCAGCATCCACTAGGACGTTAGAGAAAATAAGAATTTACTTACCGATAATTCTATTTCTCGTAGTCCGTAGTGGATGCTGGGCGCCCATCCCAAGTGCGGATTGTCTGCAATGCTTGTACATAGTTATTGTTACAAAAATCGGGTTATTACTATTGTTGTGAGCCATCTTTTCAGAGGCTACTTCGTTTTGTTATCATACTGTTAACTGGGTTCAGATCACAAGTTATACGGTGTGATTGGTGTGGCTGGTATGAGTCTTACCCGGGATTCAAGATCCTTCCTTATTGTGTACGCTCGTCCGGGCACAGTACCTAACTGAGGCTTGGAGGAGGGTCATAGGGGGAGGAGCCAGTACACACCATGTGACCTAAAAAGCTTTTTAGATGTGCCCTGTCTCCTGCGGAGCCCGCTAATCCCCATGGTCCTGACGGAGTCCCCAGCATCCACTACGGACTACGAGAAATAGAATTATCGGTAAGTAAATTCTTATTTTTAACAATTTGTTTTTCTTATGTAAACAAAATGCAAAAGGTGTAAGGGGACTAATGGCTCGACATCTCCGAACTATCAAACCCGAACAAATTTGCCCGACTGTACGAGGAATCGGAGGATGATAGTGAAGAAATGATGGTGCCGGAGGAGACTGCTCCCTCTAGCATCCAAAGGAGCGGTCCCTCTGGCGCGGTTGGGATAAAAGATAGTGAGGTACCTAGTCAGATGGTGGTGGTAGGGGATTCTATCATCAGGAAGGCAGATAGGGCAATCTGCTACCGGGACCGTGATCGCCGTACAGTCTGTTGTCTCCCGGGTGCTCGGGTACGGCACATCGCGGACCGAGTAGATAGATTGTTGGGAGGGGCTGGGAAAGACCCGGCGGTCTTGGTGCACGTTGGCACCAATGACAAAGTTAGCGGAAGGTGGGATGTCCTTAAGAAAGACTATAGGGACTTAGGAAAGAAACTGAAGGCAAGGACATCTAAGGTAATATTCTCGGAATTATTACCCGTGCCACGCGCTAGTCCAGGGAGGCAGAGGGAGATTAGGGAGGTAAATGTGTGGCTTAGGGCTTGGTGCAGGAAAGAGGGGTTTGTGTTCCTGGAACACTGGGCGGACTTCTCAATCAGGCACCATCTCTTTTGTCGTGACGGATTGCACCTGACTGAGGAGGGGGCAGCGGTGCTGGGGAGAAGGATGGTTAGAAGGTTGGAGGAGATTTTAAACTAGGAGCCTGGGGGGAGAGTTTAGCTAGAAACTACGGGTCATGCAGTGAGAATAGTGGGGATGGCGCTAGTAAACGAAATGGGGGAGAAGTTGGGGGGAGGGTAAGAGCAGGCGGTAAGGTTACTAACATGGGTACTAAAAGAGATTTTACCAAAGCACTAACCAATGACGATTACAGGTCATCATTGCTACATAAGGTGAAAGATGTCCCTAATGCAAGGGAAAATACTTATCTTAGTTGTATGTATGTAAACGCTAGAAGCATTACTGGTAAAAAGGGCGAACTAGAAATACTTGCAGCAAGCAAACAGTATGATATTATAGGCATTTCTGAAACTTGTGGGACGAATCTCATGATTGGACAGTCAATCTAGAGGGCTATACACTGTTTAGGAGAGACAGACTAAATAAAAAGGGTGGAAGGGTGTGTCTTTACGTAAAGCCGTTTTTAAAACCTGATATACGGGAAGATATTCAGGAGGGGACTGTAGACACTGTCGAGACATTATGGGTAGAAATTGCATGCGGGGAAAAAGGAATAAAAAAGTTAGTATTGGGTGTATGCTATAGGCCGCCTGGTATCAACGCATCTGATGAGGAATTGTTACTAAAGCAAATTGAAAGAGCAGCAGGAGTAGGAGACATAGTAGTAATGGGAGATTTTAACTATCCAGAGATAAACTGGAAAAACGATTCATGTGATACTGCTAGGGGCAATATGTTTTTAAACACACTTAATGATAACTACTTAGTTCAACTAATTGAGGAACCAACTAGGTACAATGCAATCTTAGACCTGGTATTAACAAACAATAGGGATTTGGTATCAGGTATTATAGTAGGGGAACCCATACGAAACAGCGACCACAATATGGTCACATTCAATATCAGTTTCCATAAACAGCCCTATACTGGCTCAACTAGGACTCTAAACTTTAGCAAATCAAATTTTGAAAAGATGAGGGTATTTTTCAGGGATATTGAATGGGAAGGTTTGTTTTTAGGAAAAAATACTACGGAGAAATGGGAGGTACTAAAATTCCTGCTAGCTAAAAATACATTCAAATTTATTCCTACGAGCAGCAAAAAAAGGAATTAAAATCATAAACCGATGTGGCTTAACAAAAAGATTAAGGAACTTATGGGCAAGAAAAGGCGAGCATTTAAAAAATACAAATCTGACGGGGAAGCAGAGTCATTTCAGCACTATAAGGAATGTAACAAAATATGCAAAAAGGAAATAAGAGCGACTAAAGTAGAAACTGAAAAACTAGTAGCAAAGGAAAGCAAAGCGAATCCCAAAAAAATTCTTTAAATACATTAATAGCAAGAGATTAAAGAAGGAGAGTATAGGCCCTTTAAAAGACAAGTTGGGAGTCTTAAGCAAAAATGATAATGACATAGCGGACACACTAAATGAGTTTTTTTCAACAGTATTTACTAGAGAGGACCCAATTCAGGGACTAACATATAATCTCAATAATGAGAATATCCAACTGATAGGTACTTATTTAAGCGAGAAAGTAGTCTGTGACTGACTAAAACATTTAAAGATTAATAAGTCACCAGGTCCCGATGGTATTCACCCAAGGGTTCTAATGGAGCTTCATTCTGAACTTGCAAAACCGCTATTTTTGATCTTTAAGGATTCAGTAATATCAGGTATGGTTCCCAAAGACTGGCGTATAGCGGAAGTAGTGCCTATATTCAAAAAGGGAAGTAAAGCTGAACCAGGTAATTATAGACCAGTTAGTCTTACATCTATAGTGGGGAAAGTATTGGAAGGTATTCTATGAGATAGTATTCAGAAGTTCCTTGAAGTCAATAAGGTCATTAAAAGGAATCAACATGGGTTTATGAAGGACAGATCCTGTCAAACCAACTTACTTGGCTTTTATGAAACAGTAAGCGCAAACCTAGGTCAGGGTAAAGAGGTGGATGTAATCTTTTTAGATTTTGCCAAAGCGTTCGATACTGTACCACACATGAGATTTATATACAAGCTACAAGAATCAGGGCTAGGAAGCACAATATGCACTTGGGTCAAAAACTGGTTAGATAATAGGGAGCAGCGCGTTGTGGTTAATGGATCTTTTTCAACTTGGACTGAAGTGCTAAGTGGTGTGCCGCAAGGCTCAGTATTAGGACCGCTATTGTTCAATATTTTCATTAACGACCTAACAGAAGGTCTAGAGAGCATGGTGTCAATTTCTGCAGATGATACCAAATTGTGTAAAGTTATAAATGCGGAGGGGAATGCTGAGTCGCTTCAGAATGACTTAGTTAAATTAGAAGCTTGGGCAGCGAAATGGAGAATGCGCTTCAATACAGACAAGTGTAACGTAATGCATTGTGGTAACAAGAACAAAAATAACACCTACCTACTAAATGGGGTAAAATTAGGGGATTCTGTACAGGAAAAGGACTTAGGTGTCCTCATAGATAGCAAACTAAGCAGTAGTACCCAAAGTAGGACTGCAGCAAAGAAGGTTAATAAGATATTAGCATGCATAAAACGGGGAATTGATGCTAGGGACGAGAGTATTATACTCCCGTTATATAAATCACTTGTGAGGCCACACTTTGAATACTGTGTACAATTCTGGGCACCTTACTACAAAAAGGATATCCTAGAGCTACAAAAGGTTCAAAAGCGGGACGACCAAACTAATTAAGGGTATGGAGACGTTGGAATACGAGGAAAGGCTTGCAAGACTAGGCATGTTTACACTGGAAAAGAGGAGATTAAGAGGGGAAACGATCAACATTTACAAATATATAAGGGGACAATATACAGATCTTGCGCAGGACCTGTTTTTGGTTAGATCAACACAGAGAACTCGTGGACACTCGCTCAGGTTAGAGGAGAGGAGATTCCACACAATACGGCGTAAAGGCTTTTTTACGGTAAGGACGATACGTGTTTGGAATTCCCTGCTAGAGGGAGTTGTAATGGCCAACTCAGTCAACACCTTTAAGAATGGGTTAGATAAATTCCTAATGGATAAGGATATCCAGGGTTACGGGGCATAGTCACGTACTATGGTTATTATAAAAAAGAGGGGTTAATCGGAACGGCAGTCAGCTACGTCAGTCAAAATTTTATACAAAATAATCGTGCATAGGAGACCACAAATAGGTTAAACCCGATGGACAATTGTCTTTTTTCAACCTTAGATACTATGTTACTATGTTATATTGGTTAGCGGGAGCTCAGGTGGGTAAATCAACATTTTGGATAGCTGTAATAAGAATCAATGTGAACTGGAAATTGCTTCATTGTTAAAGTAATACTTTGCATATAATGTACTAGTGCCCATTTATTGCGGCGCAAACCCCCCCTCCCTCCCCACCCTTTGCAGACTTTACCATCTTTTACAACGTAAGACCTATGTATAAAGCTTCAGCAGGTGCACTGGGAGGGAGATAGCCGGGTTCAAGACCCTTAGAATAGCTTGAGAATATATCGCATACAGTAAGTGCGTGTTGTGCATTTATTTGATGGTGTTCGGAAAAAAATATGTGGGATAGTACTTCATCCATTTCACTTTTAAACTATTATTCAGTTGATCATTCATTTAAAAAAATTAAATCTTACAAGAATTACAGGACAGTGCTGCGCCCACACTACCCGCTGTCAGAAGCACACCGACACATTCAGCAAAGCATCTCGTACCCAGTGTACTATTCTGACCCCTGGCTTCCTGAACATCTGCGCTTCCTATGTTTAAACTCCACTCCTGCAAACAATGTCAAACATTACTGTAGTTCCTGCTATTCCTGACCTGCAGTACCAAAAACACTACCTATCCCTGGTTGTTCAACATAAGGGACCCAATATGATTTCTCCCTGTTAGCTTTTTTTTATCCAATCGATGGGTGATTACTTTTCTATAGATCAACAATGACTTACTGCATATTACAATAAACTGTCACGCATTCGGGATGCTTACATTGTAACAGCTTTTACCAGCACCCAGTGGACAGTAATTCACCACCAAAGATGAAACATCAGATGAATGGAAGTTTCTTGTTGTAATATAAATAAATGTAATGAATAGTCTCCGCTTGGTTATATAAATGAGATAAAGCAGTGAGTAACAAATTTGTTTTACACCTCATACGGCTCTTCGTGGCTGTAGATCAATAGCGAGAAGATTACTTCCTGACCACAGAGAGACGTGACAGAAGAAGTCATTTGTAATATGGATTTTCATCAGCTGCACGTTACTCATAGACCTGGCAGGGAAAAACACTCACATAGGGTGTGCCATTTGTCCAGAAGAGGCCAATTCTAAGCACTTGTCATGGGTTTAGCAGTTAATAAGGGCTTATTTTCCCACATCAATCCACAGTAATAGGGTAATATGTATGTGAAAGCATTTGGATGCATATATGACATTCGTTTAATATAGAGCAGTGATGGCTATCCTTGACACTCCAGCTGTTGTTGAACTACACATCCCAGCATGCCCTGCATCAGTTTTAGCATGGCCAAATAACAAAACTGTAGCAGGGCATGCTGGGATATGTAGTTCAACAACAGTTGGAGTGTCAAGGTTAGCCATCACTGATATAGAGGATAGTGTTAGACACCATAATCTTTTCCCAATAGTTTGGCAGCCGCCTCCTATCAGTCTGCAGCTATCGCCAACATTTAATTACGTGGCCTGGCCGACATCTGCACGTAAACACATACATGAATGAGCAGGCTGAGCTGAAATACAACCTGCTATATTTAATATCTCATTCTGATTGGTTAGAGGTTGTTTATGGGATGGGGGAGGAGTTGAAGACTGATGACTGTGCTATGACCTGGGTGACATCACTGGTTTGTAGTCATTTCATAGGCTTCATTCTCCGCAGTGTTTTCCGCGTGAATCAGAGGTGGACAAGCACTCTGGTCAGGAGTGCGGACATACAGCCAGGGAAGAAAGTGGCATGACTATTACCAAGCCGGCCACCGGTTACCATGCAACTCCTACTAAGATCAATGCCTAGCATTACTGCCTCTGAGGTCTTGGGTTCGGCTCCTGCCACAGCCCTACCTGTGTGGAGTCCGTCTATCCCCCCTGCCTATGTTAATACATCTGGGCACCGCTGCTTCGCCTCGGTTAAGAGGCAAAGCCGGCAGAATGATACCAGCACGATATGTGCCAGTATCATATATCTACCCTTTAGTACCAACCAATCAGCTCCTAATTGTCATTTTTTAAACCCAGCCTGTAACATGGCAGTTAGGAGGTGATTGGTACTTTATCTTTCTCCATTTTAGCTCTCCAAAGAGGCCAGGAAATCTCAGTCTTCTGATAGAGACTCTGGCCTCGGACCTCCCCCAAAACGGCCCCTAAACAGCAGCAGACTTTCAATCACTGACAGTCTGCAGCCGTAGTGCGTCCAACAACACAGGACCTATATTGCACAGGCGCAGTACAGGTCTGTCGCATGCGCAAAGTACCAAACATCGGTACTTTGTGTTATGTACCGCACCTCCAAACACATATGAATCAGGCCCCATAGCTACACACTAAGAGAAAAAAAAAAACTAGTGGCCAAAAATGATTTACAGAATGAAATGACATATTCTGCATGTACAAAGTTATCATTCGCTTATGAAATAATTCAGCCAATCTTGCTTATAACCAGCAATGCACGTGTTTATTTGGAGAAAAATGTGTATATTTTTCTTTGACTTTCACCAATGTACAGTATGTGTATCCAGTCTTTTCTAAATCTCCCCACACTTTAGAATTTAACAGGATTTTCCATGGTCTATGATTGCACAATTCCTCTGTTCTCCTAATGTCATTAGCATAAAAAAAATCAAGGTCAACATTCTATGAAGCTGCAGTCAGCTTGCCTCTATTGTGCTCATTGCTGTGTTGTGGTGTTGTATCATTATTATTATTATTGTACTGTTCCTGCATCAGCTCTACACTTACCTGATGAAATATAGCTTATTTTTAATGTTAATCTAAGTCACAACATGTAACATGGGGCCTAATTCAGACCTGATCGCAACAGCAAAATCTTTCTCTAATGGGCAAAACGATGTGCAGTGCAGGTGGGGCAGATATAACATGTGCAGAGAGAGTTAGATTTGGGTGGGTTATATTGTTTCTGTGCAGGGTAAATACTGGCTTTATTTTTACACTGCAATTTAGATTTCAGTTTGAACACACCCTACCCAAATCTAAATCTCTCTGCACATGTTACATCTGCCCCACCTGCAGTGCACATGGTTTTGCCCATTAGAGTAAAAGTTTGCTGCTGCGATCAGGTCTGAATTAGGCCCATGGATATGGGCTGCAATTTTTTCTAACCAGTTAAAGAGCTGTGGGTTATAGTAGAAGGGACATTGCCAAATATTTCTCACCTACAATGAACGATGATGGGTCCAGCATGGGCGGGATTAAGCCACTTTACTTTCTTGAGGAATTTCAGCATGCCAATAGGTGTGAAGGGTACTCCAAAGTCAGGCCAGCTGGTGAAGTGCAACTGTGTCACAAGCCTGGGGGCCTTACATCCATCATGGACCTATTAGTGATAGAGCAGTCAAGATCTGGATTATTGTTAAACAGTTGTGAGAGAAACAAATAGTGGCAGGTTAATTAATCAATGTTTCCCTTAAAATATGTAAAAATTTCAGTTTCCGCATCTCTAAAGGCAGAATTACACGGTGAACAAGTCGCCCAGGTGAAACGTACGTCTGGCCATTCACCTTCTGGGAGGTGGGTGAGATGCGGGAGCTCTGGATCACTGCCAGGTTCAGACCACGCAGTATGTTAGTTTGGTTGTCCTAGGTAGCACCCCCAGGAGTCATACATAAGGAATTCCTCATGACACCCGTTGGGGCAATCTAGTGAGGTTTCTTTCCTCACCATAATCAATTCATTGGATATTTGAGAGTGCAGATTCTTCTCTTTTGTTCTTGTAGTCAGGTTCAGACCACACAGGTCCCGTTTGCGGCTCAGGTTGTATGATCTTTACTCACATCACACTGAGGGCGGGATGTACTATGGGAAAAATGCAGTAAAACCCCCATATGGGTGATTTACAGCATTTTCAAATATACTAAGACCCAGCTGCCTGTTTTTCAATGCGGAGGGTATTACCATCTTTTTATGGCGATATCCTATAGAACAAGGAACAGTGGTTATTCGGCACCAGTTAAAGTAATTAGGTAGTTAAAGAAACAACCAAAATTGGATAATATAAAGGAACAAAATAAGTTTAAGTAAATCCACTTGGAGTAGGAGGTTATGTTTTACTATTTTTTTCTAAAATTTCATACGGTATTTACCAAGTAAATAAGAGTGTTCCCACACAAGAGTCTTCTTTTTTCTCCGTTGTTGTATAGATATCCTATAGAAGGGGGATGTTTAAAGAAGCGCCATCCATAAAGAAAAAGGTGTAATTATTTGATTTATTCAATAGATCACATATGTATTGACATACCACAAATATTAATCGCAGTATCCCCCCCCCCCCCCCCCCGCAATAAACATGTATTAAAAAGGTCAGATGCATTAATAACTGATTCTAATTTATCCAATGATAAATCATGAAATCATGAAAACAGGGCACTGCTTGACCGGTTTCTCAGCCTTGGTAATGAGGCTGTTTCATCAGAAGACAGGCTGAGAAACCGGTCAAGCAGTGCCCTGTTTTCATGATTTCTTGACCCAGCACCCAGAGCCACAGCACAGGCTTTCAGCGCTCCGTACTGACAGCCGGCGTCAGTGCAGCAGCGCGAGCAGACGAGTGGACACAGGCGGTTCCCAGTCATCACATACGGATGCGGCTATCTCCATCATTCCAGCTTCTCACAGACATCTGCTAACCACGGCTCCATTCAACTTAAAGTACATCACTCCTGCATAGGAGATTTCTAACCCCGATACAGCAATTCACCTGTATTCATCTTTAAACGACAGGTGAGGGGTATCTTAACATATGGAACTGTTGGAGCAGGAATCTACTTAAATTGAACTGCCCTGGAAATGCTTGCCACGTTGTAATTTCTATCATAAAGAGTCTGATTCAAGCCTATTGTGGAACTAAAAAAGACTGGTGCAGTGTTGTCTCTAATTGTACAGTCTTATTAATATAGACTTTTTATTTTTTCATTTTTTACTCATTTTAATTTTTGAAAAGCGCTTTTCCTCCTGGTTATATATTCACAGCTGTTCAGTTATCATTGGATAAGTTAGAATCAGTTATTAATGCATGTGGCCTTTTTAATTGTTTAATACATGTTTATTGCTAGGGGGGATACTGCGATTAATATTTGTGGTATGTGATCTATTGAATAAATCAAAAAATTACACCTTTTTCTTTATGGATGGCGCTTCTTTAAACATCCCCCTTCTTTTCTTGTATAAATATTGAGATTTAGCAAACTCAATTTAGTAGCTGCAGTCTGGGGAACAGGTGTAATTCATTGACAAATACCCATAGACAATTGTGTAGTAGTTTTTTTTAAGTGTCTCCAAGTCATTTCACTAGCAGCCACACTCTCTTCCATATATCCTATAGAAGCCTATGGGCTTCTTACCGCATCCCGTCACACCCGCTGACTTCCCCCCCATACCTGTATGCAGGCAGCTCCCGTCGCAGTCCCGGATCCCAGCCTCCCTCTCTCCCAAGAACACAGCCACCTGTACTTCTGGCTGCAGGGAGGAGGAGGAGGAGCCGGGACTGACAGCAGACGTCACCTCCCGGGGCTTGGAGGTAACAGAGACCCCCGGAGGCCCCAGCTCACCCTCTCCTCCGAACCACCAATCTTTGCAGGGGGCCACTGCCATCGCATTGCAATACTAATCGATTAGCATCGGTGCGATGGCCCGCAAAGATTATTAGTACATCCCGCTCTGAACCACCATACAGTGCTATGCACCGCTGCGGGGGCATCCTTGGTAGATAGCTTCCCTCCACTGTAATCTGCTATCTTATTACACTGGTTTGATCTTTTACTTCACACAGAGCTGTGGTGACATTACTGATAGATTTACCCAGGGCTGCTAATTTTCCCTCCACCGCAGCCTGCCAAGTAATTTCACATGTATCATAACATGGATTCCTGGATCACCTTTAAACCACTTAACTGACGATTTTTCCATTCAAAACTGTTAATAACATTGTTTTTTCAAATTTATTTTATTTAATAAAGTTTAAAAAGTATTTTTTTAAATATGTAAACATTATATTATGCACATCTGCAGAATGGATCTCCTCATCAAAAACGGGGGGACAGGGTGGGGCGGCGCAGTCGCATGAGATCTGACCATGCCAGTTAAGTGGTTAATAACATTTATCTGTGATACACTTACCAATTGTTGTTACTTTATGTATATACACAGAATCTCTGTACAATTTAATCGCCACTGTTACTTTTTTCACACACCCTTACATACAGAAACAATATTGGACTGTCCCTGCAATGCTACATTAGGAACAGGGACAGTCAGTCTTGAATTATATAAAGCAGAAGCTTCTTTCACTACTCCTTCCTTCAGCCAAGGTGGTACACTCACCACCCCCTACTCAGTGGTTCTATGCGTGCAAAGCCTCTGACAGTAGAAGTGGTGAGACACCAACAAACCCTGGTTCCCTTTACTCAAACCTTCTACTCCGATATATTTTATCTTTTACATTCTTATTTTCAGACACGGTGTCATTTGGAAACAATACTCGACTATCCCTGCAATGCTCCATTAGTAACAGGGATAGTCGGTCTTGAATTACTGGGAGGCAATCACGAGACCGCCTGTTGGGATCCCCGCGATCACAATGCCGACGCTGGAATCCCGACAGGTGGTAAATGCCGCAGACGGAATACCGGCGCCACAGGCTTTTCTCCCTCTATGGGTGTTGTGGAATATAATCTCACACATACAGATGGAGCCACATTTATCTTGGCTTCTCTGCTGCGCCTAGGCACACCATGGTTTATCAGCATAAACCTTTCATCTATTGTTCTCAGCTGCAATACAATACAGAGAGAACAATACAGCAGGGGATTAAGTCTGGCTGCCCTGGCTATGTTAATCCTATTAAAGGACAAGATAAAGATGGCTTTATCTGTATGTATTCTGAATTACTTAAAGCAGAAGCGTTTACTGTATATCTTTTACTCTCCTGTCATCCATGACTGTGCAACCACTACCCTCTCATCAGTGGTTCAATACGTCAATCTGTGTATTCACTCTATTTTTCTCACCATACTCTACGAGGACCAAATTTAACAGTCCTAGACATTCATATATGTGAGGAATTTACCTCTTCATACCTACCTGCTAATTATAAGTCATACCTGCCTGCTAATTATAAGTTCAATTGTCACTGAATATGAATTTCCTTTGAAATTAGCTGTGAGATCGACTAAAATTGGTCCAGTTCTATTGTTGTATCTAATATCACAACACTGAGATTATTGGTATGTACACTGAGCCTAATTCAGACCTGATCGCTCGCTAGGGTTTTTTTGCACTGCTGCGAGCAGATAGTCGCCGCCCATAGGGGAGTGTATTTTTGCTTTTCAAATGTGCGATCGCATGTGCAGCCAAGCGGTACAAAAAAGTTTTGTGCAGTCTCTGAGTAGCCCAGGACTTACTCAGCTGCTGCGATGACTTCAGCCTTTCCATTCCCGGAATTGACGTCAGACACCCGCCCTGCAAACGCTTGGACACGCCTGGGTTTTTCCAAACACTCCCAGAAACCGGTCAGTTGCCACCCACAAACGCCCTCTTCCTGTCAATCTCCTTGCGATCGCCCGTGCGAATGGATTCTTCGTACAATCCATCACACAGCAACGATCCACTTTGTAACCGTGCGACGCGCCTGTGCATTGTGGTGCATACGCCTGCGCAGTTCTGACTTGATCGCAGCGCAGCGAAAAAACCTAGCGTCTGAATGACCCCCACTGTCCACAGAACATGTAATAATGGGCCTATCTGATTTATGATTGATATTATTTATACATGGATTATGTACCTATATAGGCTTTAATGGGATCCACTCAAGATACCAACGTTCGGCATCCCTGGAGTCGTAATGCTGACATCGGAATACTGACACTGCTTGGAATGCTGTTATATTTTAAAGGGGAGCTCAGAAGGGGTTTGTGTCTAATGGGGCCCATACATCAGACAGGTATTGGGGCAATTTCCCGTTCTACCGATGCTGGCTTGGAGGATTGGGGAAATCCAACATTTTGGAAACTGAGCAGATTCAGATCAAAAAATTATCAGGATTGGCGAGTTGGGGATTTTTAACATGCTGTGTTTTGCCGATTCCCCGTTACATCAACCGATCATTAACCACTTAACTGACTATTTTTTTCTCCAAAAAAAAAACGCTCAGAAATTGTCCGGGTTTTTTTATGAGTGAATTAAGTGAAGAACATGAATTTAACCCTATGCAAAATAATTTTAATAAAAAATTAAAATAAAATTCTCTTCATTTCCCCCCCCTTTCAAACATCGAAACATCGATTGGAACATCGTGACCATCGGAACATCGCGATTTGGGGTGGGGGTGGGGGCTTGAGGAGGTTGTTTTCCTCTTCCCCAGTGGCTGCTATTGTCTGCAGCCGCTGGGGGAAGGGGGGGGTTCCGGCCGTGTTGACCGATCAGCAATGATCAGCAGCACGGCAACACTGGGTGCTGAATGCTGGAAGGCAGAGGGACCTTCCGGCCCTCTGACAGCAGCAGCGGAGGGAACACTGCTTATCTGACAGGTGGCATCCTGTGCGACCAGGTCAGATAAAACACTGCCTGGTGATGTCATGTATCCCTGTGATGTCATGACATACCTTGACATGGGTTCACTATGCCGGCGGTCGGGCTCCCAGCGACCAGAATACCGGCGCCGGGAGGCCGACCGCCGGCTTACCGACAGTGTGGCGAGCGCAAATGAGCCCCTTGCGGGCTCGCCACGCTATTTTATTCTCCCTCCAGGGGGGTCGTGGATCCCCACGAGGGAGAATAAGTGTCGGTATGCCGGCTGTCGGGATTCCGGCGCCGGTATACTGTGCGCCGTGATCCCGTCAGTCGGCATACTGAAGACCACCCCTTGAGATGTGTGCTTTTTCACATAATTATGCTCACGATCGGGGAGTAGATATATCAAACTCTACATGAGCCCAAATATACTGTAGGAATGGGAGATATATGTGCGACAAAACGTTTTTTGGAAATTTTTAGGGGTGACCAAAAATCTGGAACTTAAAAACAAAGCAAACAAACCATGGAATACTCACAGGCTGTATGCAGAACTTCCGGATTGTGTAGTCCACGAGGACAATGACATCTTCAACGGAGACTCGAATATTCCCATAAATCCAGCAGCCTTGGTCAGGCCAATACTGGTGACATTTCTCCTGCACAAAGTTACAAAGAGGTTTATGTGAGTTAAATGTTTTCAGAACTCACATAGGGTTGGATGTATGAAGCAATGAAAAGAGTGGAGAAGATGCCCATAAAACCAACCAATCAGCTTCATTATAATTATTATTATTCTATCTGTCCATCCATATGTACTCAATCTAACAGACCCAGGGTCGGACTGGCCCACAGGGGTACCAGGGAAACCACCGGTAGGCCCCACTGCCTGAGGGCCCACTCCTTCTTCTAGGGATCAGGTTCCAGACTGTGCACTTGTATTATACATGGCAGACATGTTGCATTACACTGCACTAAACTATTGTGTATTTCAAGCCTCTGTGGAGGCTAGCCACACCCCCTCTGTAGGCTGGCCACACCCCTAAGTATGGGCCCCTATTACTGCATCCCCCCAGTGGGCCCTTCATGCCCCAGTCCGACTCTGAACAGACCCCATGCAACACCTGTATGAGTTTTCAGTTTTAAAGATATGTCCACTCTACAGAAGTTCTTATAACACTTACCTAGCATAGGGGCAGAATTATCAAAGCCTGGACAGAGATAAACCACCAACCAATCAGCTCCTACCTGCCATGTGACGGGCTGCGTTTGAAAATAACAGGAACTGATTGGCTGGCACTTTATCTCGCCCCACTCTATCTCTCATGAAGCTTTGATACATATGCCTGTTACTCTCTTGCAAAGTTACAGCAGCCGGTATCTGTAGTGCTCAGGGTCTCACTTTTTTGTACCGGGCTGATAATGACTAAAAGCTGCTTTCCCGCATGTGTACAGGGCACGATTTGTGTGGTTCTGTATGAGGACTTGCCCTACACACAGTGAAACATGTCTTAGATTATTCTCATTCACAGCCCAGAGTAATCAGAAGTGTTTGTTTGTGTAGCATTTTAGCAAGTTGATCGGAGGGCATCTGGAAAAGTGCTACCTCGCCGAAGTGCAACACAGAGGTGCAAAACAGGACCAATTGGATGTATACAAGGCCCGAAGTCCCTCTGAGATGGGGCAATACTAAAGTCCTTTTGCAGAGCTGAAATTGTAATGTGCTCAGGGCCGTCTTAAGAAGCATTGTATGCTCTGGGCAAACTAAGGGCCTAATTCAGACCTGATCGCAAAAGCAAAATCTTTCTCTAATGGCCAAAACCATGTACACTGCAGGTGGGGCAGAAGTAACATGTGCAGAGAGAGTTAGATTTGGGTGGGTTATATTGTTTCTGTGCAGGGTCAATACTGGCTGCCTTATTTTTACACTGCAATTTAGATTTCAGTTTGAACACACCTCACCCAAATCTAACTCTCTCTTCACATGTTACATCTGCCCCACCTGCAGTGCACATGGTGTTGCCCATTAAAGAAAAAGTTTGCTGCTTCGATCAGGTCTGAATTAGGCCCTAAGGCACTAGTGCCCCTAAACAACCTATACAGGGCATCCATCAAAAATTATGATAACATGTCCCTCCTGCCATCCTGTGCCATCTCTCCATAGGATTCCATACAGTGAATGACTGTCAGCACTCTGATTTGTGGACAGCTCCAGCCATCCTCCAATCAGCTTGCTGACAGCCATTCACTGTCTGGCTGCAGACTGGGATGCGGCTGTCTCGCCGCTCTGATTGTGTGACCACTACCGGCCCCTGCTGGAAGGCTGCCCAGTGTCCCTATATGTTAAGTTGACCCTGCAGGTGCTCCCCCACCCCCTGCACAGCAATAAATACTCCTAAAATTCCCATTTCCACTCCTTTATCTTATATTTATTATTTCACTCCACAACACTACACCAGTGATGTTCAACCTTTTTTTACTCGCGGCACACCGAACAATATTTTAAAATTGCCAAGGCACACCATCAGTTCACCCACAGGAAAAATAAAACAAAAACACACATTGGCCCTCACAGCAAAAAAAAAATTAAAAAAAATCCATACATACATTGGCCTACACAGAAAATACAATCACATTGCTCCCCACATAAATCCTATTGCTTCCCACATTAATTATTCACATTGTTCCTCCCGTAAATACTATTGCTCCCCACAGGAGAAATAACATAACAAATATTAGCCCCTGCTGGTCAGCTGTCCTCCTCCCTGTCCCTCAGTGGCGGGGGTTGTCCATAGTGGAGTGCTGCAAATACTGAGCAGCGGGCGGTCGGGCAGGTGTGGATGTGGGTGGGCAAGGATAGCTGTGTATGCAGGCGGGAACTGGAAGATGTGTATGCAGGCGGGTGGGCTGACTGAGTGATGAGACGCGGTGGCCGTGACCTATGTTATCACGCCGCCGCGTCACAAAGGCATAGGTCATGGCCGGAGCATGACTGATCCTCTAAGAAGAGCCCGGGCCAACAGTTCACTCTAAAGGTGCAGGAAGCTGCTCTGGCTCCGCGGCACACCTTGCAACTGGTCGCGGCACACTAGTTGAAAAAGACTGCACTACACAATATTTTTGCACTGTTTTTGCAAGGAACACCTTCACACGCCAAACTGCTTCCCCTTTGGCTGCGCAAACGGCTGTAGCTTGCTCCAAAAAACACATCCGCCTCAGATGAAATCTAGGAGGGCCACAGGTACAAAGCTGGCTTTCCTCCGTGGAGCTAACATTTCCCACTTCAGATCTCGTCTCGCATGCCTCTAGCAGTAATAAATAATAAGATGTGAATTTCTGCATGGTAGAGTACAGAAACACCAAGGTCCCGTGGGCAGGATCTGAATCCACAGTAAGTCCGAATGCAGCCATATCTTGCTATTCTTAGCAAAGTGTCCATGCGTGTTACTCAGAATCAGGCCCTGTACGCACGTGCGGTCACTCAGAAGCAAAGCCATTGCCAGGACAGCTTTTTACTGTGGCAAGAAGAACATGCAACACGCCGCCGATGACACGTAGAGATGATCACAATATAAGTGCGATCAATGATACATTTCCTCCTTAGAATCCTGCCAGGTTTTTTTTTTTTTTTTATGGGGGGGGGGGGGGGGGGGGAGGAGGAGCTTAGAAAAAGGGTAGGAATGGCTCACAGGTGTACCGTGGAAATCCCTGGTGGGCCTCACCCGTTCCTCTAGCGGTCAGGTTTCATACTCTGCACTCAAATTATTCGCAGTTACTCTATTAGAGGGTCAGTAACTTGGTGGAGCAGATCATGGTTTAACTTGGTACTTAGGCCCAGATTTATCAAGCCTTGGAGAGTTATAAATTGCACGGTGATAAAGTACTAGCCAATCAGCTCCTAACTGTCATTTTCAAACACAGCCTGTGACATGGAAGTTAGGAGCTGATTGGTTAGTACTTTATAACCATGCAATTTATCACTCTCCAAGAATTGATAAATGGGGGCCTGTAAGTGTCGAGCACAGTGCTAGCGGTGACATCACTGCACCAGGCCGACGTAGAAACTTTTACTGAAGATAGAGTAAGAGCCCGGGAAAGCACTTATAACGGAACCCCCCGCAGCACTGACTGACTGCACGGACATCGTTTTTTACTAATTCTCAAAAGAGCTTTTAAACATTAAGGGGGGAATTCAAATGTTTGAAAAGTCAGTTGGGTGTCTGTTTTTTCCTATATAATAGACAGGAAAAAACAGACACCCAACCGACTTTTCAAACATTTGAATTACAGTATATCTACCCCTTTTTTTTCTACAGGTATTGCACATACACATTATATCAAGTGCTCCCAATATAAAGATCAGACCAAAGTATTCAAATAGGACCTGCTACACATAGCCTTCCATCAGCACGGATTTTATCCTCTTAATTTTTTTAATGGGGGCCTTGGTTTGTTTCTATGGAAACTACAAGATTATCCCACATTTCAATCAAACTGAGCAGTCCTATCACACCCCTGTCACCTCCTTTATAAAGGGGCCCTGTTGTTTGCATGTCCTCTCTGTAAGGTCTCTCTGTGGTGTCTGGCCAAACCCCTTAAGCTTGGGCACCTCCCACTGAATTCCCTGACGGGCCCTCATGCCCCAGTCCGACACTGCGTACAAATCAATTTCTCTAACAAGTTACAGGATGTCTGTAAATACATCTTGCAAAGCTTCTATGGGGATTTAATAGGTTCTATCGGCTTTTGTAAATGTCAATCAGATACAATTCCTCTTTCAAGATATTTTATCTGCAAACTGAACTCATTTTCTAAATGATCCTTTGTCACTGCTATATGCAGACACGTAGTTTGTTATTTTGGTTTCTGTTTGACCTTGACAGATCAGTGAGGTGGTAACCTTCTGCCAAAGGCATTAACCTTCTCTGTATAATGCAGAAAACTAAATAGTTCTGGTATAATAATAAACTGGACTGAAATACAGTAAAGGAAATGATGGTAAATCACGTGATTTACGAGTGACACACTCTATGACATCATATAGATTCCTTGGAGGAGTGTGACAGAACAAGCCATGAGTCTCTAATGCCACTACACACCAGTGCCTCCTTATCTGGTGCCTCGCCTCCTAGCACAATGCTTGAACTTTGTAACAGACTCCATAAAAAGACAAATGGAAATAAATGGAACGCTTTGTGCCGGAAACCTTATGTTACAAATAAAAGGGCGATCACCTCTTTCCTCTCCCGCAGGTTGGTAAGCATGACTATGGTTGCAGACTTCTGCTCCCAGATCATCCTCCAGAAGTCATTGACTGTATCTTGCTTGGGACCTGCAGTAAAAAGAGACATGAATAGGACTTCTGTGCCTCTAGCACTCTGTACATATGCAATGCAGTAATCTTTCTCCTCTGGCCAGGATTGGTTGCACCCACTTGCTATTGCTTTATGGTCAGATGCCCAACCCGTGTGTTGTGACACATTTATGTGTCACCATAAAAAGCTGGGTAAGTCCCACAAGTATACGCATTAGAGAACCTTTTCCTGGTGCTATAAATAGCTAACGTGACAGGAAACCTGTTAATAAGAAAAGCATAAAAGAGACACAACTTAAAGTTCAATATAAAAAAAAAGATCACATTATTTTTTTTTAATTCAGCAAAATAAATGAATGTAAAATATATAGAAGCGTGCCAGTTATATAGACAAGGAGCTCCGATAGATGTATAAACTCTTGGAAATGATTTCCCTACAAATAGTACTGTGCAGGGTGATAAGCCAGGACGAGTTAGCCAATAGGACACTCCGGGTGGCACTGCGGTCACAAAGAGGGGGAGGGGCCACCAGAACAAGGAAGTAGCTGACTGGCCGTCTCATCCTTAGACGCTCTGGAGCGGCAGGTACCATAGAACAGCAACGGTGTAGCCCCCTAGGCCTTGCATCCTAGACGTCAGCATCGCTCGCCCACCCCATATTAGGCCCTGGTGCTGTGATAAAGCTTCTAATTCAGGCATGTCCAAACTGCAGCCCTCCAGCTGTTGTGAAACTACATATCCCAGCATGCCCTGACACAGTTTTGCTGTCAGAGAACGCTAAAGCTGTGTCAGGGCATGCTGGGATGTGTAGTTTCTCAACAGCTGGAGGGCCGCAGTTTGGACATGCCTGTAATCTAATTGATCTCGTCACCAGCTTCTCCCCGGAAACACGTGTTGGCTCTAATGAGTATCATTGATTGCATTGTAGATTACAGAGGTACTTGAAATAATTCCTGAGTTCTCTGCTCCCTATAAGTGTCAGTCAGCAGCATTGTGCTTTTCTATGAACACGGAACGCTTTGGCAACTTCTGTTTACTAAAGAATACTTGTATACTATGCAGGAATATAGGATGTTTCCTCTGCTAGAATCAGGGATACAACTTAAGAGCAAATAGAAAGAAATAAGGAACACCAGGGTTTTTGTAATAACCTTAGGGGACATAAGCCAAATTAATTAAAAATAGGATTTTGGTACTTACCGATAAATCCTTTTCTCCTAGTCCGTAGAGGATGCTGGGGACTCCAAAAGGACCATGGGGTATAGACGGGATCCGCAGGAGCTTGGGCACACTAAAAAGACTTAATCTGGCTCCTCCCTCTATGCCCCTCCTCCAGACCTCAGTTATAGGAACTGTGCCCAGGAGAGATGGACATTTCAAGGAAAAGATTTTTGTTTAAACTAAGGGCTACAAACCGACCAGCCCACACCACAAACATACCGTACCACCGGAGTAACTTTAAACCAGATAACAGTATGCATTAACACCAGCAACAAGCTGAACAAAACAATACACAACCCGTGTATAAACTAATTTAACCAGCAAGAAAACACTGCAAGTAATAGTCCGCACCGGGACGGGCACCCAGCATCCTCTACGGACTAGGAGAAAATGATTTATCGGTAAGTACCAAAATCCTATTTTCTCTTACGTCCTAGAGGATGCTGGGGACTCCAAAAGGACCATGGGGATTATACCAAAGCTCCAGAACGGGCGGGAGAGTGCGGACGACTCTGCAGCACCGACTGAGCAAACGCCAGGTCCTCATCGGCCAGGGTATCAAACTTATAGAATTTAGCAAACGTGTTAGAACCCGACCAAGTAGCTGCTCGGCAAAGTTGTAACGCCGAAACGCCTCGGGCAGCCGCCCAAGATGAGCCCACTTTCCTGGTAGAATGGGCTTTCACCGACTTCGACACCGGTAGTCCGACCAAAGAATGAGCCTGCTGGATCGTACTACAAATCCAGCGTGCAATAGTCTGTTTTGAAGCAGGATGACCAATCTTGTTGGCAGCATACAAGACAAACAACGCCTCAGTCTTCCTAGCAACAGCTGTCCTAGTGACGTAGATCTTCAACGCTCTTACAACATCCAGAGATTTTGGAATCGCCACCGCTTCCGTAGCCACCGGAACCACAATAGGTTGGTTAATGTGAAATGAAGAAACCACCTTCGGCAGAAATTGTTGACGAGCCCTCAACTCCGCCCTATCAGAATGAAAAATCAAGTACGGGCTCTTATGAGATAAAGCCGCCAACTCTGACACCCGCCTGGCAGACGCCAGCGCCAAAAGCATTACTACCTTCCAAGTGAGAAACTTCAACTCAACCTTACGCAAAGGTTCAAACCAGGAAGACATGAGAAACCGTAAGACCACATCAAGGTCCCATGGAGCTACGGGAGGCACAAACGGAGGATTGATATGCATTACTCCTTTCACAAAAGTCTGAACCTCTGGGAGGGCAGATAACTCTTTTTGAAAGAAAATAGACAAAGCCGAAATCTGCACTTTGATGGAACCCAATTTTAGGCCTGCATCTACCCCTGCCTGTAAAAAGTGGAGAAAGCGACCCAAGTGAAAATCTTCCGCAGGCGCCATTTTAGACTCACACCAGGAAACATACTTCCTCCAAATACGGTGATAATGTTTCGCCGTAACCTCCTTCCTAGCCTTAATGAGAGTTGGAAGGACTTCTCTGGGAATACTCTTACGAGCTAATATCTGGCGCTCAACCTCCATGCCGTCAAACGCAGCCGCGGTAAGTCTGGAAACATGCATGGCCCCTGCAACAATAGATCCTCTCTTAGAGGAAGTGGCCAAGGATCTTCAATCAGTAAGTCCTGAAGATACGGGTACCAGGCCCTTCTTGGCCAGTCTGGAGCGACGAGAATCGCCTGAACCCTTGCTCGTCGAATGAGCCCCAGTACCTTTGGAATGAGAGGAAGTGGAGGGAACACATACACCGACTGGAACACCCACGGAGACACCAGGGCGTCCACTGCAGTGGCTTGGGGGTCCCTTGAGCTGGAACAATACCTCGGGAGCTTCTTGTTGAGACGAGACGCCATCATGTCGATCAAGGGAATTCCCCAGCGTTCTGTCACCTCTGCAAATACCTCTTGGTGAAGAGCCCACTCTCCCAGATGGAGATCGTGTCTGCTGAGGAAATCTGCTTCCCAGTTGTCCACTGCTGGTAGGAAGACCGCTGATAGGGTGCACACGTGTTGTTCTGCTCAGCGAAGGATTCTTGTGGACTCCTCCATTGCCGCTCTGCTCCTCGTTCCGCCTTAACGGTTTATATGCGCCACCGCTGTGATGTTGTCTGACTGCACCAGGACAGGTCGACCCTGAAGAAGGCTTCTTGCTTGCAGCAGGCCATTGTAAATGGCTCTTAACTCGAGGACATTTATGTGGAGACAGGCTTCCTGAAGCGACCATTTCCCCTGGAAGTTTGTTCCTTGGGTGACTGCGCCCCATCCCCGGAGACTTGCATCTGTTGTTAGAAGTACCCAATCCTGGATACCGAATCAGCGTCCCCCTAGGAGGTGATGAGCTTGTAGCCACCACAGGAGAGAAATTCTGGCTCTGGGAGATAAATTTATCTTCCGGTGAATGTGCAGGTGAGACCCGGACCATTTGCTCAGCAAGTCCCACTGAAACACCCGGGCGTGAAACCTGCCGAATGGGATGGCTTCGTACGCCGCAACCATCTTCCCCAGAACCCGAGTACATTGATGGATCGACACACTCTTCGGCCTTAGAATTTCCCTGACTATCGTCTGCAGTTCCAGAGCCTTTTCTTCTGGAAGAAATACCTTCTGTAATTCCGTGTCCAGAATCATGCCCAGAAAAGGAAGCCGAGTGGTCGGAATCAACTGGGATTTTGGCAAATTGAGCACCCAACCGTGCTGTCGTAGAACCGACAGCGACAACTCTACACTTCTCAGCAACCGCTCCTTGGACCTCGCCTTTATCAGGAGATCGTCCAAGTACGGGATAATTGTAACCCTTTGTGTGCGAAGGAGAACCATCATTTCCGCCATGACTTTGGTGAAAATCCTCGGAGCCGTGGAAAGCCCAAACGGCAACGTCTGAAATTGGTAATGAGAATCCTGTATCGCAAACCTGAGAAAGGCCTGATGTGAAGGATATATCGGGACATGTAAGTAGGCATCCTTGATGTCGACTGACGCCATAAACTCCCCCCCTTCCAGGCTGGCAATCACCGCTCTAAGGGATTCCATCTTGAACTTGAAAACTTTCAAGTATGGATTGAGGGATTTTAGATTTAGAATTGGTCTGACCGAACCGTCCGGTTTCGGCACAACAAAGAGGCTCGAGCAGAATCCCTCCCCCCGCTGGGACGAGGGAACGGGAATAATGACCCTCTGTATACACAGTTTTTGAATCGCTGCTAGCACCACCTCCCTGTCCGGAAGAACTACTGGTAATGCCGAAATGAAGAACCGGTGAGGGGGCATCTCCTGAAACTCCAGTTTGTATCCCTGAGACACGATCTCTAGTACCCAAGGATCCAGGCCTGATTGAATCCAGACCTGACTGAAAATTCGTAGACGGCCCCCCACCGGTTCGGACACCCCCAGGGAAGCCCCAGCGTCATGCGGTGGACTTGGTAGCAGCAGGGGAGGACTTTTGGTCCTGGGCGCCTGAACTTGCAGGAGGTTTCCTTCCCCTTCCTCTACCCTTTGAAGCGAGGAAGGACGAGCCTTTTCCACGCCTGTATTTATTGTGACGAAAGGACTGCATTTGCTGATGTGGTGCCTTTTTCTGTTGTGTGGGAACATAAGGAAGAAAAGAGGACTTACCCGCAGTCGCGGTCGAGACCAGGTCAGCCAAGCCGTCCTCAAACAAGACAGTACCTTTGAAGGGTAACGCTTCCATAGCCCTCTTGGAGTCGGCATCAGCGTTCCATTGATGGATCCACAGCGCCCTCCTGGCTGATATCGACATGGCATTGGTTCTTGAACCCAAGAGACAGACGTCCCTCGCCGCGTCTTTTATGTAATCTGCAGCGTCCTTAATATAACCGAGAGTTAGAAGGATATTATCTTTATCAAGGGTATTCATATCATTAGCTAAATTCTCAGCCCATTTAGCAATAACACTACTCACCCATACCGACACCACAGCGGGTCTGAGCAATGCACCCGAATTAGCGAAAATGGACTTCAGAGACGTCTCCAGTTTGCGATCCGCCGGATCTTTGAGAGCTGCCGTGTCAGGAGACGGAAGTGCCACTTTCTTAGACAAACGAGATAGAGCTTTGTCAACATTTGGAGATGCCTCCCATTTTTCCCTGTCATCAGAGGGGAAAGGATACGCCATGTAAATCCTCTTGGGAATCTGCCATTTCTTATCCGGCGACTCCCAAGCCTTTTCACAAAGAGTATTCATTTCATGAGAGGGGGGAAATTTCACCTCAGGTTTTTTTTCCTTGAACAAGCAAATCCTTGTTTCCTGTACCGCAGGTTCATCAGAAATGTGTAAAACGTCTTTTATAGCTACAATCATGTACTGAATACTCTTAACTAACCGTGGATGTAAAGCTGCCTCAGTGAAATCGACCTCGGAATCAGAGTCCGTGTCGGTATCAGTATCTACCACTTGAGTAAATGGCCTCTTTTGCGACCCGGATGGGGTCTGCACCTGAGACAAAGCCTCTTCCATGGACTTTTTCCACACCTGGGTCTGTGCCTCAGACTTACCTAACCTCTTTGATAAGGAAGCTACATTCGAGTTTATCGTACTGAGCAATGCTAGCAAATCAGGTGTCGGCTGCGTCGACAGTCCCAACTCTAGCCCCGCATCCGCTCCCCCAATACCCTCCTCCGGTGAATAACCTTCAGCCTCAGACAAGCTGACACGTAGTACCGACACACCACAACACACAGAACGTCCCAGCTAGGTGACAGGCCCACAATAAAGCCCAGATAGAGGACACAGAGGGAGTATGCCAGCTCACACCCCAGCGCCCATATATCGCAAGAAACGATATATGTACCCAGCGCTGCTTTATGTTACTATTAAGCACCACACTGCGGCCCCCCTCTGAAAATGCCCCCCCCCCCCGTTACTTGGGAGAGAAGCGTGGAGGTGTCGGCAGCGTCTATACCTCAGCCGCGTGTTGCAGGGAAAATGGCGCCCGTGAGCTGCGGGACGAAGCTCCGCCCCCTTCCCGGCGCGCTACGGCCCGCCAATTTCAAATCTGTAAAAAAAATGCAGGCGGGGGTCTGTAAACGGTGCCGAGGCACCCACAATCTTTTTGCCGCCCAAACAACCTTCAGTAACATGCTGCCCAGGGTGCCCCCCCCAGCGCCCTGCACCCAGTGAAAACCGTTGGTGATGTGTGTGGGAGCATGGAGCGCAGCGTTACCGCTGTGCTGTACCTTCCGTTACTGAAGTCTTCTGCTGTCCTGAAGTCTTCTGATCTTCTCATACTCACCCGACCTCTGTCTTCTGGCTTCTGTGAGGGGGTGACGGCGTGGCTCCGGGAACAAGCAGCTAGGCGCACCAAGTGATCGAACCCTCTGGAGCTAATGGTGTCCAGTAGCCGAGAAGCAGAGCCCTTAACTAAGAAGTAGGTCTGCTCCTCTCCCCTCACTCCCACGCTGCAGGGAGCCTGTAGCCAGCAGGTCTCCCTGAAAATAAAAAACCCAACAAAGTCTTTTCTAGAGAAACTCAGGAGAGCTCCCCTAGTGTACATCCAGTCACTCCTGGGCACTAAGTCTAACTGAGGTCTGGAGGAGGGGCATAGAGGAAGGAGCCAGTTCACACCCAGATTAAGTCTTTTTAGTGTGCCCAAGCTCCTGCGGATCCCGACTATACCCCATGGTCTTTTTGGAGTCCCCAGCATCCTCTAGGACGCAAGAGAAATATTAATAATTAAAACTAAACATTTCTGGTCAAGTGATTGTGAAGGTTAATCAGTCCTGATTCTTACAAGGCCGTCCCACTCACTGGGGCAGATGTATTAAGCCTGGAGAAGTGATAAAAGCAATGATAAGCGCAAGGTGATAACGCAGTAGCGGATCTTGCCACGGGCAAGCAGGACTTTTGCCCGGGGCGCCGCCTTCCGGAGGGCGCCGGTGCCATTAGGAAGGCGCCGCACCATGGCAAGATCTGCTACTGTTTGGCAGTGTCCCCCGCTGTGAAGGGAACTAGACGCTACCCGTCTAGTTTCCCTTCGTGGAGAGGACCTTTGCTGTGCAGTGCGCGATGACGTCATCGCGCACCGCACAGCATTGTGGGACTGGCACAGACGCTAGGGGTCAAAATTGACCTCTAGTGTTTATCTATGCTGTGCTATGGGAGAGACGTCATGACGTCTCTCCCATAGATCCGAGGAGAGGAGCGGCGCTGGTGGAGGTCTGCAGCGGTCGGGAATCAGAAGCGGGGATAGTAAGTATTCATTTTTTTTTTGTAAGCAGCGCTACTGTACAGGGGGCACAACTCTACAGGGGGCGTAACTTGCCACGCCCCTGTACGAAGCCACGCCCCTATTTTCCGCCCGGGGCGCCACAAGGGCTAGAACCGGCCCTGTGATAACGCACCAACCAATCATTACGGATTTGAAAAATGACAGTTAGGAGCTGATTGGCTGGTGCGTTAGCACCTTACACTTATCACTGCTTTATCCCTTCTTCAGGCTTAATACATCTGCCTTACTGCTTGTTATGCTCGTCAGTTGCAGGCAAGGGAGCTCACGAGGGCTGTGGTTTAAGCCTCTCACCTCTCACAACCACCTCTTGTTTATAACGCTAGATTTTATAGTGTAGTTATTTATATACTTCCTTTAACAAGGTAATTGCTACTGTATGTACTGTATATATGCTTTGTGTTATGCTTAAGCAACTCAATCAGTGTTAATCAGTAGCCGCCTGGTTCGTTCCATTAATTTCTTGGGTCTACAGACAAGTCATTGTTAACAGGACACCGGTGAAATAGAAGAGGCACACCAATCGAGCCGATTCACGACAGTTAGTTACCTTGAGCTGCTATGAATTTATTCTTCTCTTTATAGCCCTGGAATGACAGAAACAAACATTGCTAAACATGTCAGCTGTGCAGAGAGTGAGAAAAGCCTGAACAGAACACGGACACCATAGGGCAGATGGCAGGCTCAGTTCTTACATCTATGTATGAAGCGTTAATGTAGTCTGAACATACGGATCCATCCACTGGAGTCAGCACAACCCTGGAGTGGTCGTCTGAAAAGAGAATATGTAACTGTGACAGTTATACAGCGGAACCAGGGAATTACACAGCTTTCTAGTACTCATAAAGTATATTGTGGGTAATCCAAAGGGTTATTTTCTGTAAATTAGAACTATACACTTCTGTATAACTGGGAAAATGGGAAAAGATCCTTTCACTGTCACCAACTTGTATTTCTAAAAATGCATTTCAGGGAGACTGTGGAAGCGACACCCAGTAAACCAACGCACTTCCTTGATCACAAATCACCTGTTATCATACGTGCTTGGACATCCAGGGGTCTATTCATGAAGCAGTGAAAAGAGTGGAGAAGTGAGCCAGTGGAGAAGTTGCCCATGGCAACCAATCAGCTGCTCCGTACAATTATACAGTATGCAAATTATGAATGTTACTTCAATGCTGATTGGTTGCCATTGGCAACTTCTCCACTGGCTCACTTCTCCACACTTTTCAATGCTTCATGAATAGATCCCGCAGCCACTCATCTAGCCATCAGTGTGCTACAGAACGTTGGCCATTTTCTTGTAGCACCCGTCCCTCTTATGGGTCTCCCCAGTGTTTTCTCCATGGTGGACTGAGAGTGAAGACATCATCATCATGTTGTGTCCTCCCGGCGGGCCCCAGGATCAGGGACATTGCTAGACTCTTCACCACTAGAGAGCCAGCAAGTAGGTGTAGAACAGAATTATCTACATCAAGTTTTCATTACTGTGTGCACACACATACATACTGCATAAATACACTAATTTAACAGACCCGGGTCCAATAAACTAGATGCCGGCCCACATCAATTTCTGCCCCTACGTGGCTCTACCCCCTCTCTGGCTGGCCCCACCCCATCTACTGTCCTTCTTCCGCCCAGGTGCGGCTCTGTTCCACCCATGTGCGTGCATGTGTTTATATGATGAATGAAAGCACATGTTGACACACAGACCTGTACCCACACACTTCCTCCTGTAGTCACTATATAAGGAACGGGTCTGGGACTCAGGGTCGACAACAAAAAGGTCGACACACCTTAGGTCGCCGCCAATTGGTCGACACACCTTAGGTCGACATGGACAAAAGGTCGACAGGAACAAGGTCGACAGGAACAAGGTCGACATGGAAAAAGGTCGACATGAGTTTTTTATGTTTTTTTGGTGTCGTTTTCTTCGTAGAGTGACCGGGACCCCAAATTAGTGCACAGCGTCCCCTCGCATGGCTCGCTTCGCTCGCCATGCTTCGGGCATGGTGCCTTCGCTTCGCTCGGCACAGATTACCGTTCCAATCGTAGTCCACGTGGATCGTTAAGTATGAAAAGGTTCCAAAAAATTGTGAAAAACTCATGTCGACCTTTTTCCATGTCGACCTTGTTCCTGTCGACCTTTTGTCCATGTCGACCTTTTGTCCATGTCGACCTAAGGTGTGTCGACCAATTGGCGTCGACCTAAGGTGTGTTGACCTTTTTGTTGTCGACCTGGAGTCCGGATACCATAAGGAACATGCTGGTCACTGACAGTGGGAATGTAAGTACAGTAGTACAATGTCTTAGGATATTTCCATCCCTGTATCTCCAATATACGCTCCCAGTCACCATTGTGCTTCTCACCCAGTGACCGCAGGAGGAAGCTCCCAGTGATTTAATCTGTGCGCCTTCCTGTTGTTAGTGGCAACAGTGCAATGACTATAAATCCAGGGGCAGAACAGGAGCCTTGACTCCTGGTAAGAATGTGACTGTTTATGCAGAGGCTGCTGATTTCTTACTGTCAGTGTGTGCAGAGACCTGACTTCCATACAGCCTGGACCTGAAGTGCCACGTCTGTAGCAGGGGAAAGCAGGTAATATTTGGGGATGTTTCCTGAAGACTGACTGTTACCTGTAGCAACGCGCTATGGAGGATCCCTGTGACCTTGACAGTCTCATTAATGGCTACAGCAGCGTGACATTTCCTACATTATTCATAATTGCAGGAACATTAAATGAAAGTCTTCTTACAGCATTCAGAGCACTCCCTCCATGATAATTATATCTCCCTATTTAGAATTAACACCTACACAAACCACATTCCCATAAATGTGTAATAATCAACTAGCTGATTTCTTAACCCGTGGAAGGTTATTCCGTGTATACTGCAAGGCAGACTGACTAGCGAATAAGAGTCTGTTCTCCTAGCACTAAGGGTAACACACACACAGCAACCAATGTGCACAAACAGGGCCTGACTGAGTCTCAGGCAGAGTGACTGTAGCTGCGGGCAGCCGCGGAAACCTGGCTCACTACTTATGCTAATGCCAGTATCCGTTCATCTAATGCGGGCTTCACGCCGGCCGCTGCCATCATTAGTATAAGCACCCAGCCCAACGATAGGAGCAAGAGATCTGTGAGATACAGGCTTCCCTGCCCCGTATACATGACTCAGAATCACACAGAGCTTTTGATATATGCCCCCACACTCCCACAAGTCAGGTTGGTAACGTGTGATTGCATTGTCACTGTCTGGTTCTCACCCATAAACGCCCTATTTCACAAACAGATGGGTCCAGATAAGTTGCGTCCGACTCAGAATAAGACGGACAAACACCATCCTTGCCTACCCTACCAGAACAGCTGGGAGGCTCCTGAAAATGGGGTGGAGATCCTGGCCACCCGGTAGAGTGTGCAAGTCTCCCCGACGCAGCCGGCATTTGCCGCCAGTGGAAGTGGGCGGTGCAGATGGAAGATGATGCAATTCACGATGAATCGTGTCATCACAGCCACAGAAATCTCGCCATTGTCTAGCGGGGGGCATGACCCCAATGCAACGAACACACAACCACGCCACCCACTTAATTTGCAATGCCCCTTGCACTGTGTCACGCCCGCCCCCGAGCCACCTCCTGTTGTGCTGTCTGTCTGCGCCGATTTGCTCTGTGCATGCGCTGTATGCAAATGTCATTTGCATCTGGAGCAGACAGATGCGGGCGTCTCAGCCCCTTAGTGTGGGCGTCTCAGCCCCTTAGTGCGTTGCATAGGTTGTCCTTGCTTCATATTTCTTAATATTAGGTAATAACAGACAATACACAATGTTTTACCTTGCCAGGTTTTTGGATTTGGCTCAGAGTCAGATTAACAGAGGGACCAAGAAATCTGGTAAGTGTAATGTGCCATAAAATGTCTTGGAAGAATGCTGCAGATTAGATGTATTTTATCATGTGGTATTCCACTAAGCACTGAGGCCCATTCCGAGAACATCCTATTAACCACCACTCGCTGTTCCCTGTTGTCCACCCAATTACTCACCCAAGTACAAATAGTGTTTCCTACACCAAGCTCTCTTAATTTGAAAATGTGTCTCTTATGTGGGACTGTGTCAAAGGCCTTAGCAGAGTCCAAAAATACCACATCCACTGCTTTACCCTGATCAATATTATCGCTCACTTTCTCGTAGAGGCTAATTAAGTTAGTTTGACATGACCTGTCCCTCACAAAACCATGCTGATTCCTAGTAATAACCTTGGAGGTATCCAAGTACTCTAGTATGCTATCCATATCTCAACCCATAATGACTCCACATTGTCTCCAGTCCCCTTGTAAATGACCTCCTTTAGATACGGTTTTAAGAATGGCTTGACATGAAGACAAACACCCCCTCCCTTTTTATTAGTCCTATCTCTAGTGAAGAGAGTGTACCCCTCCAAGTTTGCTGCCCAGTCGTGAGAATCGACCCACCATGTCTCTGTAATGCCTATGATATCATATTGATCATTAAGTGCAATCGTTTCTAATTCCCCCATTTTACTTGTTAAGCTTCTTGTGCAAAAAAAAACAACAATATAAAAAAACCTGTATGTGCAAAAAATACACCCATTTAATAAACATTGCAAATAATTTACTCAAAAGTAATAAAAACACCATCTAGAGGAAATTATTATTATTTAAGTTGAAGTCAACTTACAGGGAAGAATGTTAGGATATCTGTTCTTTTCTTTGTTTTCTTCTTTATTGGCTATTTCAAGTGATCCTTGCAAATTGCCCGGTTGTAATGACTGTTGAAGAAAATAAATAAATCTTTATATTGTTACAGTTCTATGATTGCATCCAAGCATGGAGCTATATTACATCACATCCATCCTATCGCCATCACTACCCTTATCTGACACTTTCACAGAAGGCCATATACGGATTAGCAACACACAGCAAATTTTACAGCAAACTGCTTGTTTTAACATTGCCAGCCTCTGCCATCGTGCCCAGTCTTACTGGCACAAATGATCTTTTTGCACAATGTTTGACTGTTATATTTAAATGTGCAGGCGAATAATCCGTCTGTGGCATTGGGAGCCGGAAGCTTTACCTCCGCACCCTCTGTAGTGTTAACTGGCTTTATTTATAAATATCTTTAATGCATTAATGGATCGATTCCTTTAGTCTTTGTAAAATGTTAATTTCATTAGTGAGGGTTCTTAAAGAGAGGAGTCTTAAAGCGGTTGACCACTCTCTGAAAATCCCTTTTTAAACAGATTTTGTTTTTCTTTAAATAGCAAGTTAAGAACCTTTTAAGCAGGCATTGGATAGTAATGTTCCTTGGCTAACCTCTTTCCAATCATTAACTCTTTTCAAATATCTCTCTGGAGGGACAACAAGTATGGCTGTCAGACAGAGTCATACAGCTCTCAGCGTATTATGTGATGTCAGGGGGCAGAAGTATAGGGATGATATCACAGTACAGATAGAGCTCAGGGGGTGCTCTAAAACTTCTCTGTTCACTAGATCATGTGCAATGCGACTGTGGTTGCTATGACTTGACGCAGAATTATAAATCATAAGTGTCCAAAAAAAAAAACAACCAAGGAGAAACTGTAAAATATCAAGATGTTTGGGACACTTAGACTCACAATCACTAGACATCTGTTGTATTGAGTGGTCCGAAATCCTACACAGATCTGTGGACAAGGCAACATCTGATTGGAAGGGCGTATTGTTCCTTTTTATCTATATGGACTATTATATGTACTATGGCACTAAAGTGAACATCTAATTTCCATAGGATTTTTCTAATTTTTTTAAGAGTGGCGTGAGAAACTCATAATAATGATAATTTTCAATATATAACAAGGAACAAAATAAATACATTTGAAATCTATGTGCGTCACAACAAGTACATTGCAGGAGAATTATAAAGATGGCACACAAAATGTAAAGCTTTAGCAGACGGTGACAAGTTTCAGATGAATAAAACAGACTTGAGTAACTACTTCATCATTGTTTTGTTTTGTTTTTTTGTTACTACATACTATTTTGGAACAGAATTGGGACGACAACTAATAAGCTACAGTATCTTACAGACTGAAAATAATTAAAAGAATTGAACCAATTTTAAAACTCAAGTTATGCTGGTAACACAATAGGCTTATTGATCTAACGGTGACCAAAAACAATCAAAATAATTCTATAAAATATAAATATGACGAGTTTTTAAAGAAAGGACTGTGGCCTCACTACTTTCCTGCTCATATACAACTTGCCAGGCTACCGAAACTAATGTGTTGCTTGGTTGCAACAATGTTGCTGCAGTCTGTGAAATATTTATCCATAGTGCTGCAAAGATGATGATCTTCAAACATTGGGGGTAATTCCAAGTTGATCGCAGCAGGATTTTTTTTAGCAGTTGGGCAAAACCATGTGCACTGCAGGGGAGGCAGATATAACATGTGCAGAAAGAGTTAGATTTGGGTGGGTTATTTTGTTTCTGTGCAGGGTAAATACTGGCTGCTTTATTTTTACACTGCAAATTAGATTGCAGATTGAACACACCCCACCCAAATCTAACTCTCTCTGCACATGTTAAATCTGCCTCCCCTGCAGTGCACATGGGCCCTCATTCCGAGTCGTTCGCTCGGTATTTTTCATCGCATCGCAGTGAAATTCCGCTTAGTGCGCATGCGCAATATTCGCACTGCGACTGCGCCAAGTATCTTTGCTATGAAGAAAGTATTTTTACTCACGGCTTTTTCATCGCTCCGGCGATCGTAATGTGATTGACAGGAAATGGGTGTTACTGGGCGGAAACACGGCGTTTTATGGGCGTGTGGCTGAAAACGCTAACGTTTCCGGAAAAAACGCAGGAGTGGCCGGAGAAACGGGGGAGTGGTTGGGCGAACGCTGGGTGTGTTTGTGACGTCAAACCAGGAAAGACAAGCACTGAACTGATCGCACAGGCAGAGTAAGTCTGGAGCTAGTCTAAAACTGCTAAGTAGTTTGTGATCGCAATATTGCGAATACTTCGGTCGCAATTTTAAGATGCTAAGATACACTCCCAGTAGGCGGCGGCTTAGCGTGTGTAACTCTGCTAAATTCGCCTTGCGACCGATCAACTCGGAATGAGGGCCATGGTTTTGCCCAACTGCTAAAAAAAATCCTGCTGCGATCAACTTGGAATTACCCCCAATGTTACTAGCAAAGGTCATTACCCGAAGGAAATATTTACATTTCAAAGAGAAAGTTAAAAGTTATAAAGTACTTAGACATTAGAATATTTTGAAAGTAATTTTTATTTCGTCCACAGTAATAATGGGATACGGTCATTAGGTCGACCACACTTAGGTCGACAGCCATTAGGTCGACCACTATTGGTAGACAGCCATTAGGTCGACATGAACAAGGTCAACATGAATTTTTCACATTTAAAAAAAAAAATGTTGAACTTTTTCATACTTTCCGATTCACGTGGACTACGATTGGAGATAGTAACTTGTGCTAAGCGCAGCGGTATCGGAGCGAGGCACCTTGCCCGAAGCATGGTGAGCGAAGCGAGCCACGTGAGGGGACACGGTGCACTAACTGGGGTTCCCCGTCACTTAATGAAGAAAACTACACCAAAAAAAGTTTAAAAAAAACTCACGTTGACCTTTTGCTGCTACATAAGGGAGACTGTGATTCTCTAAAGGTCCCTACACACTGGGCATTTTCCGCCGAGGTGCCCGATAGCCGACCCGGCGGCAGGGGAAGGGGGGGTGAGGGGGGTTAGTAAAGTTTCTTCACTCCCCCGTCACCCAGCCCCATAGCCCTGCATGCTAATATGGACGAGATTGTCCATACTGACATGCATGTATAAGTGACCCGACACCAACGATGAACGACTGCGGGGCCGCACATCTTTCATGGTTGGTGCCTACACACTGAAAGATATGAACGATATCTTGTTCATTAATGAACGAGATTGTTGATATCTTTCAGTGTTATGGCGTAGTGTGTGGGGCCTACAACATACATACCAAACCCAATGTCCCCATTCATCATGTTGACACTGCCGTAATGTTGACATTAAACAGGTCTAACCCTAAATGTCCTGAAAATGGTGACATTATGACGATGTCAACTTTTCTGGTGTCAGCATTCTGTCAATGTCAACAATTTACAGATGTCGACATTAATCTCAACATTTTAACCATGTTGACATGACCACTGCTCTCAACATGGTGAATGTGTACCTGGTGATCGGTGATGGGACGATGGATACAGGATCACTGAGAGCTGTTGTTCCTTCCCCACCTACTCTGACACTGTCTGCCCACCCATACGCTAGGTACAGGAGGGTGATGATCAGTATTGTGTGTGTGGGGGTAGCAGAAGGCATGTTGTAGATCAGTGTGGACGTCAGTAGTAGCTAATGTACTAGTAATGTATGCACCAGGTGGTAGTGTAATATAGGTTGCAGCTGTGGCATCAATTACACCGGAGCCGCCGGCAGCTCACATTGCACATAGTTACGCTAGGCTGAGCCTCCATAGACTGCAGGCAAATACAGCCATTAGGTAATGTGTGGAAGCTGCTGGAATAGGGTTCAGTGGCTCCTGTGTAAGTAGGTTCATAACTAGGAGAGTTCAAGCGATGCCGTTGCACAAGGCAGAGCGCCCTTTAGAGCAGCACCGTCGAAGAGCTTCGGCCCCTGCACCTGGATAGCACAATCCCGGAACGGCAATGCTGCCCAGAGCATCCTTTGGACATTCTGGTCAGCTGCTTCAGTCATAACTTTCTGGCACCCCACCCCCTGGGGTGCAGCTTAATGGTGGCATACGCTCAGGGGGTGGGGAGGTGGCAGTGATGGCACAGGGTGTTCCGAAGCCCTGTTGCGGGTCTGCAGCTAAGCATGGGTGTGTTCTCAGGAGAGAGATGACCATGGACAGCACTGCATCATGGAGTGTAGTGACTGGTCTCAGCGTTACAAGGTGGGTGTATGGTAGCTAATTTCCCTTCGTGGAGAGGACCTTTCCCATAAGCCCCTGGGTCCATGTCACTAACTATTTGGAATAGTAACCTGTGGCGAGCGAAGCGTAGCGAGACACCGAGCCCGAAGCGTGGCGAGCGAAGCGTGGCGAGCGAAGCGAGCCCACAAGGGTACAATAGTGCATAGAAGAAAAAATATTAACCTCAAACGAACGGAGAAAACATTTAGGTGCTGTAAGGGCGGAAGTTCTCTCCTGCCCTCTCGTTATGTCACTTCCAGGTCCTGATCATGAAGGCAACAGACACAACCGTGGGTGTATATGGGATAATACTGCGGCGGGGCAGATGTGCTGTCTGACTGAAAACAGATCATCCAATTGTAAAGCGAAATGGAATCTGCTGGCGCTATATAAAGAAACAATAATAATAATAATAATAATAATGAAGCCAATTAGAGCAGGGAGCTACGCTATACACTGTCGGATTGGCTCCAGCACATTCTGTATACACCCAGCGGTGCCACACCTGCAACATTTCACAAACAGTAATAAAGATGTTTCTGAGGTCTTATGGTTAGAGAACAATCCTATCCTGTTATCAGTTTGGGAGTATCACTCTTTTTTTTTTTTGTTTCTGCTTCCTTATCTACAAAGAGGCAGACAATCTGTGTTGGCACGCATCCCGCACAGGCTGCTGCAGACTCACATTGTACTCTTCCCGGAAGAGTTTTCCATCATCAGCTGAGCGGAGTCTGACCTCCTCTTCTAGATGCTCCACTGGTATAGGGAAGTATTTCTTGATAACAGTGGGTGAGCTGCGGAGTAACATCACTCTTTGCTGTTCTGTGGGTGGAGAGAAAAAAAAGATTTACAAACATAAAAAGCAACAACAAATATTACAGAGCAATACATTTTATATAAAGAAGTTGTAAAGGTGTTTGTAGTAGCTTTGTTTCCTCTGACAACGTAATCTCCCTGCACCCCTAAAATAGGATCCTCACATCCCTATTCCCTATGGTGTCGGAGGACCCTGCTCGTTCTACTATCCAACTCTATCTGTGGCTTCTGTCTTGCCTTCTTTTCACTCCTGACAGGACACTGACCCTGCCACAAGGTACGATGTTTAAATATAAGCCTACAAAAGGACAGTTCACTGCATCCCACAAAAATCAGCAAACCAATCTCCTGAAATATTCTGTGCTGCTGTGAACACTAATGTTCTTACTGGATAGAGGAGGTTCCGTCATCACCAGGTTAAACTCTTTAAACACGGAGAAGCAGGTGATGAAAAACACTGATCTTTATGACTATTTCCTTTGCTTTTCAATGAGGTCTTTGTCTCTAAGGGGTCTAATTGTCATTTAATATTTGCAGGATATTCCCTGAAAACAGCAGTTTTCGGAAGGTGGACAAAAAATTTAAGGATCCCCCACATATGTTACGGAGGTATTGCAGCAAACATCCCTGATAACTATCCCTCCATTTTCGACTGCAAATACAGATCCCATTGTTTTTACGAGGACAGCGGTGCTGCTGGATTTACCAAGCTTGGCCCCCGATAGACAGTGCCATCTTCAGATAGCATTAACCTATAGCCTATGGGGGGGGCTATTATTTTGCAAATTCTTCTGTAGAGGGAAACTCCTGATCCTTCTTTATTGACCACTGGTGACGCATGTACAGTGTGCACTGAATACCAGAAACAGGAAGCAGTGTGATAGCGTAAAGCTGATCGCACTGCTTCCAGCTCTTTGCCAGGACGAGCTGTTATAACAATGTGGATTGTTATAAATATTATTTAAGCTTTTCTGGTATGACACAAAACTATCCAACAAACACAGTATAAATCTGTGTCACACTCAAGGGCAATGCAAGTAGACAACTCTGCCAAGATGATATACAGGCCCTAGGCCCAAAAAGCAAGTGGAAGAAGCATGAATGATAAGCTACCACCACTTTAAAGGACACATGCACTTTTTGTACACGTCATTTTCACAATGCAGTGCCCTCTCCATATTTCCTGTCTAGCAATGCAGTGATGGGTGATGTGTGTGTGTGTGTGTGTGTGTGTGTGTGTGTGTGTGTGTGTGTGTGTGTGTGTGTGTGTGTGTGTGTGTGTGTGTGGTGGGGGTAGAGACAAGTAGAAGAAGCAGACACTATAGAGAGGCAGGGCTGCCATCAGGGGGGGCTGCCGGGACTCAAGTTCTGAGCCCTGACAGAGAGGGGAGCCTGCCCTGGCAAGATGGATGAGGCTATCTATGCGGTGTGACTATTTCTCCTCTGGAGGGGTCCTGACTATTTTGTCAGTCCCGGGCCCCACAATTCCTGATGGCAGCCTTGTAGTGAGATCACACTACTACACAGGTACAGGAGCAGCACAAAATGCATTCTGAAGCACATGCCATTTAATGTGGAAATTACTCTGAGATGCTTGAGCTTAAGAAGGTACCAAGGATAATGGCATTTCACTAATCATAGCCTGAGAACACTAAATAGGGCTCTCCTATACCTAAATCCACAACAGAGATCAGAAACACAAATTTACAGACCTGACCTATAAACTGTGAGTTTCGTCTGTACTCGGGAGTTGTGTGTTTTGGTACTGTGCCAAATTGCTGAGTGTTTCCATGTTAAAAGAATTTGCTACAGGTTTCTTCTTTAAAAAAATAAAAAATAAGGGGAATCTTGCTTAAATTCCTAGTAAAATTCCTTTAAAAAGAGACAAAGCAAGTGCTGACATGGTCTGTAGAATGCATTTCACACAAGCATTCTGTAGTGAATCATTTCATAAGAGGTGTAATAATATTAGGGTCAATGATTCTATGTATAAGAAAAGCAATGAGCTTTATTGCAGTATATGAATAGGAGCATACATATTCCCTAACCCTAAACTTGAGAAGCATTTCCAATGGATTATATAATATGTTCTCTTAAGTAAATAATGTATTAGGTGGTAGTAGAGCTTTAAATGACAAATAAAAAAGTTTTGCTATGTCTTTATATGATGTACAGTGAATATATGTGTTTGTGCAGGACAGTTCCTTAGTGCTTTTATAAACAGAAGCAAATCATTATTGACACTACATTCAGTCTAACCTTTCATTATAATTAACTACTATTATACCGCACATATACATATGAAACATTCGTTGCCTGTTCTTTACACTTGAAGACTTTTTGGGCAGATGGTTGCGACTTTGCAGCAATTCATATTTACCGTAATGAGGTTTTTAGTTTTTTTTCTCCTCAAGTTATGAGACAGATTGTTCAAGTTGTTGCTATTTTGCTCTAGATAACATAAAAATATCTTTTAACTTTAACACTTTTTCTTTACCAGATTGTCACATAGAGAAAACAGGAGACAACAGTGGAAAGTGTAAGAATGTCCTATAATGTGTTCTTATATTATAATCAGTAATAGGAGAGGAACATCATTTCAATGCACCAAGCTTCTCAAGGGCTGTACTGCAAATGTGCCAGCCGAAATAGGACCCGGAAGTTAGGTAACACAGAATTGTGAGAGGGGACTCGTAGAGAACAGGGGAAGTTGTATGTTCAGTCCCAAAATCTAAAATGGTATTAATATAAAGAGCAAAGCACTTCTGTTTTTATTGCTGTATTATAATTTTTATTTTTTATTATTATTATTATTACTACTACTACTAAAGCCGCCTCTTAGTAAATTTAGTCCCAGGAGTGGGTAAAAATAACAGTACATCCAGTGATCACAGTTGTTCTGCAGTAATAAAAATTAAAACAACATACACTTTACAGGGGTGGGGCTGACATGATATGTAGAGAATCCCGTTAAACTTATGGAAAGGGTTCTTTACAGTAAGAGAAGTAAAGATTTGGTTTCCCTACCAGAGAAGTTAGGAAACAGGAGGCACTGTATAGAGTGAAGTAATGCTGGCTACTTTGTGCAGGAATGTTGAACTATGATGGAAGTAAATTCTTGATTTGGTTTAAAGTATCTGAGGAAACTGTTTATTTTATTTTGCATTAACTGCAAGGAGAATGCTGGCTTGCAAGTAGGGAATAGATTAATGTAATTGATTTTTTTTAATGCAAACTAATAAAGATTTAATTATGTAACCATGTATGACGGGAAAGGTCTGCTTCTTCCAATCCCTGCTTCCCAGACACTCAAACAGGTCTCCAGCACTAAATAATACCCCTTTCACACCGCAGCTTATACCCGGTATTTTGCCGTTTTAACTGGCTTCCTAAACGGGTCAAGCTGCGATGTGAAAGGGTCCCCTTCAATTTACCGTTTTCAAAATACCGGTATTTTGAAACGGTAAAAAAGCAGGGTCCTACCCGTTTCAGTCCCATTTCACTGTGCAGTGTGAAAGGGTCTGAAACGGTATTTGCAAGCCCCAGAAGATGATAGGCTGTCTCCATGTGTGATGTCACCAGCCACAACAAGGAAACAGCTTGGAAAACACAGGAGACACATGAGAGAGTGGCTTTATAAACGTTTAAATGTGAAAAACACGGAAAATTGGCGTGGGGTCCCCCCTCCAAAGCATAACCAGCCTCGGGCTCTTCGAGCTGGTCCTGGTTCTAAAAATGCGGGGGAAAAATTGACAGGGGATCCCCCGTATTTTTAAAACCAGCACCGGGCTCTGCGCCTGGTGCTGGTGCAAAAAATACGGGGGACAAAACGAGTAGGGGTCCCCCGTATTTTTCACACCAGCATCGGGCTCCACTAGCTGGACAGATAATGCCACAGCCGGGGGTCACTTTTATGCCGTGCCCTGCGGCCGTGGCATTAAATATCCAACTAGTCACCCCTGGCCGGGGTACCCTGGGGGAGTGGGGACCCCTTCAATCAAGGGGTCCCCCCCCCCCAGCCACCCAAGGGCCAGGGGTGAAGCCCGAGGCTGTCCCCCCCCATCCAATGGGCTGCGGATGGGGGGGCTGATAGCCTTTGTTGTAAATGAAAAGATATTGTTTTTTCCAGTAGTACTACAAGTCCCAGCAAGCCTCCCCCGCAAGCTGGTACTTGGAGAACCACAAGTACCAGCATGCGGGAGAAAAACTGGCCCGCTGGTACCTGTAGTTCTAATGGAAAAAAAATACCCAAATAAAAACAGGACACAGACACCGTCGACAGTAAAACTTTATTACACACTGCCGACACACACATACTTACCTATGTTCACACGCCAACATCGGTCCTCTTCTCCATGTAGAATCCAGGGGTACCTGAAAATAAAAGTTCAATATACTCACCTCAGCCATGGTCCAGAGATAAATCCACGGACTTGGCAAAAAAAGAAAACGAACACCCGGACCTGCGGACCGAAAGGGGTCCCATGCTAACATATGAGACCCCTCTCCCCGAATGCCGGGACATCACGTGACTCCTGTCACTGAAGTCCCTTCAGCCAATCAGGAAGTGCTACTTCCGTGGAGCTCACCTGATTGGCTGTGCACTGGCTGAGCTGTCAGACAGCGCATCGCAAAGCCGCTCCATTACTTTCAATGGTGGGAAGTTTGCGGCTAGCGGTGGGGTCACCCGCCGGTCAGCGGCTGACCGGCGGGTGACCCCACCGCTAGCCGCAAACTTCCCACCATTGAAAGTAATGGAGCGGCTTTGCGATGCGCTGTCTGACAGCTCAGCCAGTGCACAGCCAATCAGGTGAGCTCCACGGAAGTAGCACTTCCTGATTGGCTGAAGGGACTTCAGTGACAGGAGTCACGTGATGTCCCGGCATTCGGGGAGAGGGGTCTCATATGTTAGCATGGGACCCCTTTCGGTCCGCAGGTCCGGGTGTTCGTTTTCTTTTTTTGCCAAGTCCGTGGATTTATCTCTGGACCATGGCTGAGGTGAGTATATTGAACTTTTATTTTCAGGTACCCCTGGATTCTACATGGAGAAGAGGACCGATGTCGGCGTGTGAACATAGGTAAGTATGTGTGTGTCGGCAGTGTGTAATAAAGTTTTACTGTCGACGGTGTCTGTGTCCTGTTTTTATTTGGGTATTTTTTTTCCATTAGAACTACAGGTACCAGCGGGCCAGTTTTTCTCCCGCATGCTGGTACTTGTGGTTCTCCAAGTACCAGCTTGCGGGGGAGGCTTGCTGGGACTTGTAGTACTACTGGAAAAAACAATATCTTTTCATTTACAACAAAGGCTATCAGCCCCCCCATCCGCAGCCCATTGGATGGGGGGGGACAGCCTCGGGCTTCACCCCTGGCCCTTGGGTGGCTAGGGGGGGGGGGACCCCTTCATTGAAGGGGTCCCCACTCCCCCAGGGTACCCCGGCCAGGGGTGACTAGTTGGATATTTAATGCCACGGCCGCAGGGCACGGCATAAAAGTGACCCCCGGCTGTGGCATTATCTGTCCAGCTAGTGGAGCCCGATGCTGGTGTGAAAAATACGGGGGACCCCTACTCGTTTTGTCCCCCGTATTTTTTGCTCCAGCACCAGGCGCAGAGCCCGGTGCTGGTTATAAAAATACGGGGGATCCCCTGTCAATTTTTCCCCCGCATTTTTAGAACCAGGACCAGCTCGAAGAGCCCGAGGCTGGTTATGCTTTGGAGGGGGGACCCCACGCCATTTTTTTCCGTGTTTTTAACCATTCCATCTTTAAAAAAAAAAAATAATTTTAAAAAATAATAAGATTTTACTTACCGATAAATCTATTTCTCGGAGTCCGTAGTGGATGCTGGGGTTCCTGAAAGGACCATGGGGAATAGCGGCTCCGCAGGAGACAGGGCACAAAAAGTAAAGCTTTTCCAGATCAGGTGGTGTGCACTGGCTCCTCCCCCTATGACCCTCCTCCAGACTCCAGTTAGGTACTGTGCCCGGACGAGCGTACACAATAAGGGAGGATTTTGAATCCCGGGTAAGACTCATACCAGCCACACCAATCACACCGTACAACTTGTGATCTAAACCCAGTTAACAGTATGATAACAGCGGAGCCTCTGAAAGATGGCTTCCTTCAACAATAACCCGAATTAGTTAACAATAACTATGTACAATTATTGCAGATAATCCGCACTTGGGATGGGCGCCCAGCATCCACTACGGACTCCGAGAAATAGATTTATCGGTAAGTAAAATCTTATTTTCTCTATCGTCCTAGTGGATGCTGGGGTTCCTGAAAGGACCATGGGGATTATACCAAAGCTCCCAAACGGGCGGGAGAGTGCGGATGACTCTGCAGCACCGAATGAGAGAACTCCAGGTCCTCCTTAGCCAGAGTATCAAATTTGTAAAATTTTACAAACGTGTTCTCCCCTGACCACGTAGCTGCTCGGCAAAGTTGTAATGCCGAGACCCCTCGGGCAGCCGCCCAAGATGAGCCCACCTTCCTTGTGGAGTGGGCCTTTACAGATTTAGGCTGTGGCAGGCCTGCCACAGAATGTGCAAGTTGGATTGTGCTACAGATCCAACGAGCAATCGTCTGCTTAGACGCAGGAGCACCCATCTTGTTGGGTGCATACAATATAAACAACGAGTCAGATTTTCTGACTCCAGCTGTCCTTGCAATATATATTTTTAATGCTCTGACAACGTCCAGTAACTTGGAGTCCTCCAAGTCACTTGTAGCCGCAGGCACTACAATAGGCTGGTTCAGATGAAATGCTGACACCACCTTAGGGAGAAAATGCGGACGAGTCCGCAGTTCTGCCCTGTCCGAATGGAAAATCAGATATGGGCTTTTGTAAGATAAAGCTGCCAGTTCTGACACTCTCCTGGCCGAAGCCAGGGCTAGAAGCATGGTCACTTTCCATGTGAGATATTTCAAATCCACCTTCTTTAGTGGTTCCAACCAATGAGATTTTAGAAAGTCCAAAACCACATTGAGATCCCACGGTGCCACTGGAGGCACCACAGGAGGCTGTATATGTAGCACTCCCTTAACAAAGGTCTGGACTTCAGGGACTGAAGCCAATTCTTTTTGAAAGAAAATCGACAGGGCCGAAATTTGAACCTTAATAGATCCCAATTTGAGACCCATAGACAATCCTGATTGCAGGAAATGTAGGAATCGACCCAGTTGAAATTCCTCCGTCGGAGCACTCCGATCTTCGCACCACGCAACATATTTTCGCCAAATTCGGTGATAATGTTGCACGGTTACTTCCTTCCTTGCTTTAATCAAAGTAGGAATGACTTCTTCCGGCATGCCTTTTTCCTTTAGGATCCGGCGTTCAACCGCCATGCCGTCAAACGCAGCCGCGGTAAGTCTTGAAACAGACAGGGACCCTGCTGAAGCAAGTCCCTCCTTAGAGGTAGAGGCCACGGATCTTCCGTGATCATCTCTTGAAGTTCCGGGTACCAAGTCCTTCTTGGCCAATCCGGAACCACTAGTATCGTCCTTACGCCTCTTTGCCGTATAATTCTCAATACTTTTGGTATGAGAGGCAGAGGAGGAAACACATACACCGACTGGTACACCCAAGGCGTTACCAGCGCGTCCACAGCTATTGCCTGCGGATCTCTTGACCTGGCGCAATACCTGTCCAGTTTTTTGTTGAGGCGAGACGCCATCATGTCCACCATTGGTCTTTCCCAACGGGATACCAGCAAGTGGAAGACTTCTGGATGAAGTCCCCACTCTCCCGGGTGAAGATCGTGTCTGCTGAGGAAGTCTGCTTCCCAGTTGTCCACTCCCGGGATGAACACTGCTGACAGTGCTATCACATGATTCTCTGCCCAGCGAAGAATCCTTGCAGCTTCTGCCATTGCACTCCTGCTTCTTGTGCCGCCCTGTCTGTTCACATGGGCGACTGCCGTGATGTTGTCCGACTGGATCAACACCGGTTTTCCCTGAAGCAGAGGTTCTGCCTGGCTTAGAGCATTGTATATTGCTCTTAGTTCCAGAATGTTTATGTGAAGAGACGTTTCCAGGCTCGTCTATACTCCCTGGAAGTTTCTTCCTTGTGTGACTGCTCCCCAGCCTCTCAGGCTGGCGTCCGTGGTCACCAGGATCCAATCCTGTATGCCGAATCTGCGGCCCTCCAATAGATGAGCACTCTGCAACCACCACAGAAGAGACACCCTTGTCCTTGGAGACAGGGTTATCCGCAGGTGCATCTGAAGATGCGACCCTGCCATTTTTCCCAGGACTCTTGTGCATTGATGTACAGACACCTTTCCTGGTTTTAGGAGGTTCCTGACAAGCTCGGATAACTCCTTGGCTTTTTCCTCCGGGAGAAAAACCTTTTTCTGAACCGTGTCCAGAATCATCCCTAGGAACAGCAGACGAGTTGTCGGCATTAACTGGGATTTTGGAATATTCAGAATCCACCCGTGCTGTTTTAGCACTTCTTGAGACAGTGCTAATCCCATCTCTAGCTGTTCTCTGGACCTTGCCCTTATTAGGAGATCGTCCAAGTATGGGATAATTAATATGCCTTTTCTTCGAAGAAGAATCATCATCTCGGCCATTACCTTTGTAAAGACCCGAGGTGCCGTGGACAATCCGAACGGCAGGGTCTGAAACTGATAGTGACAGTTTTGTACAACGAACCTGAGGTACCCCTGGTGTGAGGGGTAAATTGGAACGTGGAGATACGCATCCTTGATGTCCAAGGATACCATAAAGTCCCCCTCTTCCAGGTTCGCTATCACTGCTCTGAGTGACTCCATCTTGAACTTGAACTTCTTTATGTACAGGTTCAAGGACTTCAGATTTAGAATAGGCCTTACCGAGCCATCCGGCTTCGGTACCACAAAAAGAGTGGAATAATACCCCTTCCCTTGTTGTAGAAGAGGTACCTTGACTATCACCTGCTGAGAGTACAGCTTGTGAATGGCTTCCAAAACCGTCTCCCTTTCGGAGGGGGACGTTGGTAAAGCAGACTTCAGGAAACGGCGAGGTGGATCTGTCTCTAATTCCAACCTGTACCCCTGAGATATTATCTGCAGGATCCAGGGATCTACCTGCGAGTGAGCCCACTGCGCGCTGTAATTTTTGAGACGACCACCCACCGTCCCCGAGTCCGCTTGAGAAGCCCCAGCGTCATGCTGAGGCTTTTGTAGAAGCCGGGGAAGGCTTCTGTTCCTGGGAAGGAGCTGCCTGTTGCTGTCTCTTCCCTCGACCTCTGCCTCGTGGCAGATATGAATAGCCCTTTGCTCTCTTATTTTTAAAGGAACGAAAGGGCTGCGGTTGAAAAGTCGGTGCCTTTTTCTGTTGGGGAGTGACTTGAGGTAGAAAGGTGGATTTCCCGGCTGTAGCCGTGGCCACCAAATCTGATAGACCGACTCCAAATAACTCCTCCCCTTTATACGGCAAAACTTCCATATGTCGTTTTGAATCCGCATCGCCTGTCCACTGTCGCGTCCATAAAGCTCTTCTGGCCGAAATGGACATAGCACTTACCCGTGATGCCAGTGTGCAGATATCCCTCATGCATCCTTTATTTGTTCTAACGACAGTAAAATATTGTCCCTGTCCAGGGTATCAATATTTTCAATCAGGGACTCTGACCAAACTACCCCAGCACTGCACATCCAGGCAGTCGCTATAGCTGGTCGTAGTATAACACCTGCATGTGTGTATATACTTTTTTGGACATTTTCCATCCTCCTATCTGATGGATCTTTAAGTGCGGCCGTCTCAGGAGAGGGTAACGCCACTTGTTTAGATAAGCGTGTTAGCGCCTTGTCCACCCTAGGAGGTGTTTCCCAGCGCTCCCTAACCTCTGGCGGGAAAGGGTAGAATGCCAATAATTTCTTTGAAATTATCAGCTTTTTATCAGGGGCAACCCACGCTTCATTACACACGTCATTTAATTCTTCTGATTCAGGAAAAACTATAGGTAGTTTTTTCACACCCCACATAATACCCTGTTTAGTGGTACCTGTAGTATCAGCTAAATGTAACGCCTCCTTCATTGCCAAAATCATATAACGTGTGGCCCTACTGGAAAATACGGTTGATTCGTCACCGTCACCACTGGAGTCAGTGCCTGTGTCTGGGTCTGTGTCGACCGACTGAGGCAAAGGGCGTTTCACAGCCCCTGACGGTGTTTGAGTCGCCTGGACAGGCACTAATTGATTGTCCGGCCGTCTCATGTCGTCAAACGACTGCTTTAGCGTGTTGACACTATCCCGTAGTTCCATAAATAAAGGCATCCATTCTGGTGTCGACTCCCTAGGGGGTGACATCCTCATATTTGGCAATTGCTCCGCCTCCACACCAATATCGTCCTCATACATGTCGACACACACGTACCGACACACAGCAGACACACAGGGAATGCTCCTAACGAAGACAGGACCCACTAGCCCTTTGGGGAGACAGAGGGAGAGTTTGCCAGCACACACCAAAAGCGCTATATATAACAGGGATAGCCTTATAATAAGTGCTCCCTTATAGCTGCTTTATATATATCAAAATATCGCCATAAATTTGCCCCCCCTCTCTGTTTTACCCTGTTTCTGTAGTGCAGTGCAGGGGAGAGACCTGGGAGCCGTCCTGACCAGCGGAGCTGTGAGAGGAAATGGCGCCGTGTGCTGAGGAGATAGGCCCCGCCCCTTTTCCGGCGGGCTCGTCTCCCGCTATTTAGTGAATCCAGGCAGGGGTTAAATATCTCCATATAGCCTCTGGGGGCTATATGTGAGGTATTTTTAGCCTTTATATAGGTTACATTTGCCTCCCAGGGCGCCCCCCCCCAGCGCCCTGCACCCTCAGTGACTGCGTGTGAAGTGTGCTGAGAGGAAAATGGCGCACAGCTGCAGTGCTGTGCGCTACCTTTAGAAGACTGCAGGAGTCTTCAGCCGCCGATTCTGGACCTCTTCTGACTTCAGCATCTGCAAGGGGGCCGGCGGCGCGGCTCCGGTGACCATCCAGGCTGTACCTGTGATCGTCCCTCTGGAGCTGATGTCCAGTAGCCAAGAAGCCAATCCATCCTGCACGCAGGTGAGTTCACTTCTTCTCCCCTCAGTCCCTCGTTGCAGTGATCCTGTTGCCAGCAGGACTCACTGTAAAATAAAAAACCTAAGCTAAACTTTTTCTAAGCAGCTCTTTAGGAGAGCCACCTAGATTGCACCCTTCTCGGCCGGGCACAAAAATCTAACTGGAGTCTGGAGGAGGGTCATAGGGGGAGGAGCCAGTGCACACCACCTGATCTGGAAAAGCTTTACTTTTTGTGCCCTGTCTCCTGCGGAGCCGCTATTCCCCATGGTCCTTTCAGGAACCCCAGCATCCACTAGGACGATAGAGAAATATAAATAATACTTGTGCCTCCAAAAAAGACAAACCAAGTACCTAATCCCATCTAATAAAAATAGATATGCTTCAAGCTGCTGGGTTCCATCGTACGACTATCCAAATTATTAATAATGAATTAATTAGTGATTAATAATAATGTGTGGGCCAGAAAAGTCCATTTATAATGACAACCACTGTTTTCTATGGGTGAAACGGGTTCAGTGTGAAAGGTACCAAAACGGGAATGAAATGGTAATTTACTGGTTACAACATGAGATGTGAAAGGGGTTTAACTGCTCAGACCCGTTTTAAGAACCGTTTCAAATACCATTTCAAAAGCAGGTTTTGCGATGTGAAAGCAGCATAAGAGTCTCAGGACAGTACTCTCCATTAGGGAACTGCTACTGTTGTACAACACGCTGTCAGGACCCGGGAATGACTCAAAAGTGAACAGATGAAATCATTAGATCTGATTAGCCGACATATTACAGTTTACAAGTCATTATCGCAAGCTTCTGAAAATGTTAATGCCCTACCACTGAATAATAATTACTAAAACAGGATGCACCACACGCAGGCAACGCAATGCTAACGATTCCAAGACAGATGAGGATAATTATTCCATCCAAATGTCACAAGATTTCTTGTTCTGCTATTTTCTGTATCTGGTTACATCCGCAGATATAATTACAGTAAACCTTTATATCATTCCTACATTCATGTGCTCCAATTGATGCACAACATACTGGGGTTTGTATTAGGGAATTTCTGTATGGAAATAATGTACAGTGTCCTATTTCATAGAGGTTCTAAAAGAAGGCCCACAAATATTATGTGCAATAATATTTGCCAATACCTGGGTAAAGTAAAAAAATGAGATCATATCAACACATATCACAGATGATTTTTTTGCGAGGACACTGACAATGAAGATTATTACTAGAACAGAAACCCATCCTGACAATTACAGCACTAAAAAACGCTTAATTAAGTAGTGGCGGGGAAAGGGTCACAAACTAACCGGCACCTGGAGATAGGAATTCACAGATGGTTTGGCCTAGGTGTGGGGGGAAAGACTGCAAGATCGGCATGAGTTGTCGTCTGCTTCTTCTTCACCTTTATTTATATGGTACAACAAGGAGTTAATTAATGTATTAATGGTAGTAAAGGGGCTGCCTGGTAACTATGGATTCACAGTGTCAACTAATAATAGTAGGTAGGGGGTATTTGTAGGCAAGGGATGAATTATTTTTGTAATTAATGACAGAGAACGGGGCATCTGAAGTACAGGTATGCATTTTTTTAATTATTTATTGAAGACAGTGAGTTTCAGTCAGGCATGATTTAATTAAAGACACAGCAAGGTGGTATCTAAAAGGTATCTATATTTAAATGGTTTAAGTAATCAACTGGTGCAAAGGAAAGGCCTAGTTCTCATTTATCCTCAGGGCCATCATGAGAAGTGTCAGCAGAGCCGGCCTTAGGCATAGGCAAACTAGGCAAGTGCCTATGGCATTTGGTATGCTTAGGAGCACCAGCAGCTTTTGCTGATTAAAATGATATGCAGCATGCCTATATTCTGTGTGTGACTGCGGCTGTATCTGTATATGAAATGCTACGTTGCAGTGTATTCCTGAAAATCACTGTAAGTTTAGCATTTCGTATGCAGATATAGCCGCAGTTGCACACAGATATAGGCATGCAACATATCATTTTAATCAGCAGAAGCTGCTTGTGCATCCTAGCCACATAGTAATGCAAATAAGATGCATTTTCATAAACAGAAAGCGCCCGACGGTAGCAGAGCTGCCTGCTGACTCATGCCAGGCATCTCCTGCAGAACTAGTGGCGGTGCTAGGGGGCACCAGCCAAAACCTTGCCTAGGGCATCATATTGGTTAGGGCCGGCTCTGAGTGTATGGCCCTGGTATTAAGGAAGCATGAATTTCGGACCCCATCAGTGGATGCCATGTTGCCACAACATTTTGGGTGAGTGGCTATGCCTCTTTTTTCTGTGGGGGGGGGGGGGGGGGGCAGTCTATGGCCTCCAAGCAAGCCTGGGCCCCAGCACTTTGAAGCCGCCCTCCCTTCTTGTAATCCCTGGCATTTCCCCCGGTTTAGATATTTGCCCCTGGAAATGTTTGTCCTTATATTTCAATGCTTACAAGACGTACAGCACAAGTGCTCTTTTTCTGCAGACTCTAAGTGTAATTGTAATTGCAAATTAATTAAGTGGGATATTTAGATAACAGAAAGAAATCAGAACAGGGGAGATACTTAACGTTACTACAGTACGACTGGAAGCTTGATGTCAAACATTAGTGAGATCAGCGGATGTATAATCATCCAATTCCCAACACTAAAAAAAAAAAAAAATACTCACTAAGGGGTACATTTACTAAGTAGTGATAAGAGCGGAGAAGTGAGCCAGTGGAGAAGTTGCCCATGGCAACCAATCAGCACTGAAGTAACATCTATAATTTGCATACTATAAAATGATACAGAGCTGCTGATTGGTTGATGGGGAAATTTCTCCACTGGCTCACTTCTCCGCTCTTATCACTGCTTAGTAAATGTACCTCTCAGTCTATTGTCACCCAACACAGGTACTGCATAGGACGGGTCTGGTTACACAGAAAAGGGATTCCCCCCCCACACTGTGACGCTTAAAGCGGACAGAGATAAAGTACCAGCCAGTCATCTCCTAATTGCCATTTTACAGGCTATGTTTGAATGCTGACAGTTGGGAGCTGATTGGTTGGAAGTTTATCTCCGTCCGCTTTATCTCTCACCAGGGCTTAATAAATTTGCCCCTAAGGGGTCTATGTATTAAGCCTTGTAGAAATATAAACTGGATGAGATAAAGTACCAGTCAATCAGCTCCTAATTGCCATGTTACAGGCTAAATTTGAAATATGGGTCAGGAGCTGATTGGTACTTTATCTGTCTCTACTTTATCTCTCTCGGAGGCTTAGTACATCTCCCCCATAGACCCCTAATTCTTCAGTCCCCGGAAATCAAGAACAAGTACATCTGAGAATTACCATTGAGGTCCAAGTGATGGACAGACACAATATGCAATACTAAAGGTTGGAGAGAGATAAAGGGGAAAGAGATAAGGGGGGTAATTCAGACCTGATCGTTGATGTGCTAAATTTAGCACATCTACAATCACTTACTCTGACACACGGAGGGACGCCCAGCACAGGGCTAATCCGCTCCGCATGTCAGGCCCTGCCTCCCCCGCTCGGATGCAAAAGCATTGCACGGCGGCAATGCTATTGCACCCGCCGAGCAGCTCCCTGCCTGCGCAGCATAGCTGCACTGGCAGGCGGCTACCCGCCGTGTCCCGGGTCCCATCGGCTGTGTGTGAGGTCGAGCAGCTGACGCGGCCCGCCCCAGCAACGGTCCGGACACACCTGCATTGACCAGACCGCGCCCCGCCAACGGCGTTCTAATGCCGTTGGAACAGCCCCTCCCGCCCCGTGACCGCCTCTGCATGATTGACAGGCAGAGGCGATCGCAACCCTGAGATGCTGTTAGCAGCTCACTGGGCCTCCTGGGGTGCACACGCGCAGTGCGCCCTGGCTTCAGACTGCGATCACTGCCATTGCAGCGATCCAGTTCCAGTCTGAATTACCCCCAAAGTACCAACCAATCAGCTTCTAACAGTCATTTTACAGGCTGTGTTTTAAAAATGATAGTCTGGAGCGGTTTGGTTGGTACTTTATCTCTCTCCAAATTTTGATAAATCTCCCCCTTAGTCATTCTGTACACAAGAGCATGCGTTTGAATATGCAAAATTAAATGGAAATCCAAGACAAATGATTTCACCATAGTAAAGGTTTCCATACAGTTGTGTTGGTTAGTACGTTGGGATCGTGTTGCCGGCTGCCGGAGGTCGGCAAACTGACCCCGGGATCCCTCCAGCAGAATGCCGGCGGGGAGGGGGGGCGAGCGCAACAAAGCCCCTTGCGGGCTCGCTGCACTCACCACAGGTTCTATTCCCACTCTATGGGTGTCGTGGGAAAAGAACCTGTGTGTCGGCATTCCGTCGGTTGGCATTTTGAGCTCTCGGAATTCCGGCGTCAGCATGGTGACTGCCGGGATCCCGAGCGCCGGTCACATGACCGCATCCCGGATTTTCTTACCACACACAGCTGCTGTGCTGGCAAAAGCATCATGGCATGTAACATCATTTTTCACCAAAGAACTTAAAAACTACTAATAAACGTATTTCCGACGTTAATGAATTAAGGAATACAATTGCCAAGTGTTAGCGTGGTCAAATTAATGATAATATTTTTTTTGTAATTAGAATATTAACATATTTGTTTACACTAAAATAAACAAATTCTTGCTTGCATTACTAAATGTTACCCATGGGACATTATTATAAGGATGCATCATATGTTACTCATTAAAAAAAGAAAATCTACAGATTCTCTAGAACTATTTTGTGATGATAGAATGATATATATTTTTAGCAGTGGAAACGGAATAGCAAATAAATAGCAAAGCCTCGAACGTTAGTGAGTATTATGGCCCAAATGTAGTAAGCCTTAAAAAGTGATAAAGTGGAGACAGATAAAGTGAGATAAATGACCAGCCAATCAGCTCCTAACTGCCATGTCACAGGCTGTGTTTGAAACATGACAGTTAGTAGCTGATTGGCTGATCATCTATCACTTTATCCGTCCCCACTGTATCACTTTTTAAGGCTTAATACATTTGGGCCAAAGTTCTTTAGATTTTAAAAACAGAAATGTTGAATTCATCTGCAAGAGACATTGGTGAATTCCACTCAGTTTCCAAACGACTAATCTGGGTGTCTGGTCGTTTTGTGCCTATGAGTAATGGGGCCCATACATCAACGATTAATTACTATAATTCCCCGTTCTCCGGGTGCCTGAGTCAGGGCATTAGCAAATCCAACATATTGTAAATCCTCGATTCACTTATTATGACCTAACAATGATCAGAATTGGCGAGTCGGGGATTTTTAACGGGTGTAGTATGGTATGCCGGCGCTCGGGCTCCCGGCGACCAGCATACCGGCGCCGGGAGCCCGACCGCCGGCATACCGACAGCGTGGTGAGAGCAAAGGAGCCCCTTGTGGGCGCGCTACGCGCGACACAGTTTTATTCTCCCTCCAGGGGGGTCGTGGACCCCCACGAGGGAGAATAGTTGTCGGTATGCCGGGTGTCGGGATTCCGGCGCCGGTATACTGTGCGCCGGGATCCCGACATTCGGCATACAGAAGACCACCCATTTTTAACATGTAGGATTTTGCCAATCCACTGACAAATTGGTGATCATCGGGTATCATCGGAGCAGCGTCAGCATAACGGAGATTAGCTTCATGGGCCGCATTAGTGTTTGCCTGTGTTGCCTATTGGTATTTGGTAACCCATCCCAGTAATAGTCAAAAAAACTTAATGGCGAGCACAGTGAGGGTAACACAATTAAAATATAATACTTTAGGCTGTCAAAAAGGATCTGTAACAAAGCAGGTCAGAAAACACTATGGGGGAGATTCAAATGACATATCACGCCCAATCTCCTTTCTAAAGCGATTCCCATTATCACGCATATCACACCCATAGTAATCAGGTTTAGCTGCGTAACGGGTTAGGGCGCCTCGCTATCCCCAGGGGTAGCAAGCTGAAATGATGATAACACGCCAGTCAGCAGAAACAGAACGAGTGTGGAAGGGGGAGAAAGAATTGAATACCATCCATATATAAATGTGATGCTTATTTAATGACAGTCTTGAGACTTGTGCATTAAACATGTTACTGTGGTACGTCTCCAGCTGCACCCATTCTCACGGTACTGTCCGAATTTTCACGGCAGAAAATTATAGGTCAGAGAAACTAGATTTGTTTACTTGCAAGCATTCACTTGAGAGGTGATCTAATTAATAAGTATTAATATAGCCAAGGTCAATACACATATTTGTCTAATGAACTTTCTGTACCCAAGCCCATGATTTGACAAGGTGATGTCACCTGTAAATTGACAGCAAGATGATTTTACCATCTACATAGGGAAGGATTCTTTACTGTAACTGGGGTAAATCTGTGGGGATTCTTACATGAGATGTGCTGTGACTTGTTTACAATTCACTAACGTAAATAAAAATGTATTAGATACCTTTCTATCTATACCAGTAATTAGTAGTGGACCTTATTGGTCCACGGTGATTATCCAATTGCCATTTGAAGGTGAGGAAGGATTATTTCTTCCTGCAAGGCTCAATTGGCATATGACATAGTGAGTGCGTTGTTTCGCTTTCCTATTCCGGATTAACACTATTTGCAATTGATAAAGCTTTTATTTTTTTTTATAACCTCGCTTAGACTGGTAATGGTATGCTTCCAGAGCCACATCCAAGCAGGAATGAGGTTCTGTAAATTGGGGTTGACAAAACCGAGAGATTGAGATTTTAACCAGAAGTGCCCCGAAGTTTCATTTTCTTTTTATACTGGGTGGTGTGAGCTATGAGACAGCCCAATATTCCAATCAAAGCCCTACAAAGAGGTCTTATTCTTTGTACACTGTAGCTACCGATCACATACACAGTTGGAAAAGAAATCTGACATACATTTTACAGTTCATCTTCACAGCATGTACAGCTCAGACTACAGGCGTCAAGTGTTTCATCTCCCCGCTAATACTATTCTCCACGAGCTTCTCTTTAGAAAATAACCGCTACAGTTCGTGCCGGCGGAGATGACTAAAACTCACTCAGAAATGAGAATTTTCCCTGGAATAAGGAAGTTCTGCATTTCCTGTCCTACTCCTATTTCCTGCTGAATCATAAATGCTGAAACACGGAATCTACAACAACTGGACCCCCACAGGCTTCCATTCCGGTTATATGATTGTGGGTAGAATAGAATCATACTGAAATACTGTGATCATAGGGGGTTATTCCAAGTTGTTCGCAGCAGGAATTTTGTTAGCAGTTGGGCAAAACCATGTGCACTGCAGGGGGTGCAGATATAACATGTGCAGAGAGAGTTAGATTTGGGTGGGTTATTTTGTTTCTGTGCAGGGTAAATACTGGCTGCTTTATTTTTACACTGCAAATTAGATTGCAGATTGAACACACCACACCCAAATCTAACTCTCTCTGCACATGTTAAATCTGCCTCCCCTGCAGTGCACATGGTTTTGCCCAACTGCTAAAAAAATTCCTGCTGCGATCAACTTGGAATTACCCCCATAATACAATATATTGGTACAATACATATGGCAATTACATGAGGTGTCTCTATAAGGGCCCGGTGCTACTTACACTATTTTATAACACACTCTATATTGTCGTAAAAAGAATCTGTCACCAGGAGAAAAATTTGGTTTTGAATATTCCCATGGGTGAATTGACCCTTCTCGATATAACGCTCGAATCCATCCACAAATCCCATAAATAGTGCAACAAGTAGTGTAATCGGCTCAGTGAGCAGCCCCAATGCTCCCTACAGCCAGCCCCCCCTGCTCCACCTCAGCGCTCCCTACTGATCTAGAGTACGGAGAGCATTGGTGTGGAGCAGGAGTGGTAGCACTGGAGAGACTCTGCCCGGTAAGCAATTATCCTTCCAGTTGGACTGATTTGGTAGTCCCGCTCACGGGCAAACAGTAAGCAGGGGTGGTTTCCACTGTTTGGAAAACTTTGTAGGTAATTAAATATAATAATAATAATAATAATATTGCCGCCGGACTCCAGGTCCACCCTTAGTTGTGTTCTCACCCATTTTGCACAGAATACACTGGGGCAGATGTATTAACGCGGAGAAGGGATAAAGAAGTGATAAACCAGTGATAAGCGCAAAGTGATAACGCACCAGCCAATCATTACGGATTTGAAAAATGACAGGAGCTGATTGGCTGGTGTGTTATCACCTTGCCCTTATCACTACTTTATCCCTTCTTTATCCCTACTTTCAGGCTTAAGACATCTGCCCCTATATGATATCCTCTTACAGATGAAATCAGCACAATATTAAAACATTTTGGTGGTAAGATTAACTGTAAAAAATATTTTCTGTACCCCAATGTGCCCCCTTCCCCCCCCCCCAACAATCCCCACCCCCGCCAGCCAGCCCAGTGTACCTTGCTGAATACCATTTATATGCACATCTTTATTGTACAGCTTGTTATATGATTGACCTTGCTGTTAGTAATATACATAGACCACAATATTTTCTGTATGTAATGCAGGTAGCATACCGCAATGCAATGCACCAATGTAAAAACAAATATCGTGTCTATCATTTTACCTTGTTCTTCCAGGATTCCATTTGGGATCTTCTTGTCGCCGGAGTTTACGTCGGCTTTACGGCTCTTTCGTGATCTTGAAATAAACAGCGCACATTCTCTTAGCATGATAGCAGCGACCGTATGCTAAATGCAAACATTCAAATACAGGAAGCTTGCTTCTTATTATATAGTGAAGTTCCTGTTACATTCAAGCACATTTAACACTTTGTGTGTCATTACTAATAGCCTTTCCTGACTCATCAAACGTTTCTTTCTACAGCGCTGCATCTGTTCTTGGGGCCTGGCTGAGGGTCGGGCGCAGTCACGGATGTCTTTGTGTCTTTTGTCGCAAGCTGGTTTGCGACTTCATGCTAATGCAGCAACAGAGCCCGTCCCTAGCATACATCCGTCTGTCCAAATGTGCAATGACGTCCACTGTCAGCGTCTGCAGATGCTGCATTACCATCTGGCGCTTGTTTTGATGCCACCATCGGTCACATCTACATATGTCCACAGTCAGCCCTATGGTGCAGTTTCTCTTTTATTGGGAGAGATGCACTAAGCAGTGAAAAGTGTGGAGAAGTGAGCCGTGAAGAAGTTGCTCATGGCAACCAATCAGCTGCTCTGTATAATTTTACAGTATGCAAATTATAAATGTAACATTAATGCTGATTGGTTGCCATGGACAACCTCTCCACTTTTATAACTGCTGGATGGAGTACATCTCCCGAGTCTCCTATGCGTCTCTGTAAGCCACCGCTATCAGCGACACGCCTCTAACACTCCCATAAAGTGCAACAGTCCTGTGGTTTTTTTTAGCCATGCCCCGTTACCTCGGGTTCCACACAGTGGATCGACAGTGTCTAGTTAGGCAGTGAAAAGGGCCGACTCCATACGGTCAACATGCAATAGTTCAACAGGTAAAAAGGTCGACTGTGTCTAGGTTTGACAGGTTCAAAATGGTCTACACAAGGTTTTTTTTTTATTCAACTTTTTCTTCATTTACCATCCACGTGGACTAAGATTGGCAAGCAAAGCAATCCTCGCGAGGGTACACAATACACTAACTGGGATCAAATATGATGAAACATACAAAATGACACCCCAAAAGCATTTTAAAAAAAAGTGTCAACCTTTTTTGTGTCAACCTTTTGACCGTATCGACGTTTTGGGGTCGACCTATTGACTATTTACTGTATATACTGTATATACTGATCTATAGAACCACACCCGTTACCTTCCAGTCATCGTCCGTGGAAAAACATTTCTGCTACCGTGTGTCTGCATACACACTGCGACTCTGCGCTAACAAAATCGGGAAGCACGTGCGGTGGAAGTCAGACCCATACACGTTTGTAAATATCACTCCACTGTGTCCGACTCGGGGGTAAATTTACTAAGATGGCAGTTCTATTAAGGATGGGATGTTGCCCATAGCAACCGATCAGATTGCAGGTATTATCTTCTAGAAGGTGCTAGATAAATGAGAAGTAGAATCTGATTGGTTGCTATGGGCAACATCTCATCTTAAATAGAACTCCCATCTTCGTAAATTTACCCCTCAGAATCAGGCCTTCACTGTCGTCTGTGCGTAAAAGTGGTGAATGCACAGAACCGGACATACTTCATTACATCCTACCAAATTCTGCCCGCAAGATAAATAGATTACTTCCACAACTCACAGATAATGGCCGGGGGACCTGGTCTAGTAAACATTCTGCAATCGATACTGTACTTCCAACAGAGAGAGAAAACTATTATTGCTTTTCCTTTATAAATTGAGCCCTTGCAAGGACCGGAGAGATAAATATCAGGATACATACACAGCACAGCTGCTAAACCTTAACTGTGCACACCTGCAGTATGGGGGTCATTCCGAGTTGATCGCTCGCTAGCTACTTTTAGCAGCCGTACAAACGCATAGTCGCCGCCCACAGGGGGGTGTATTTTCGTTTTGAAAGTGTGTGAACGCGTGTGCAGCAGAGCGGGACGAAAACGTTTTTTGCCGTTTCCGAGTAGCTCTGGACTTACTCAGCCCTTGCATTCACTTCAGCCTGTCCGGGCCCGGAACTGATGTCAGACACCCGCCCTGCAAACGCTTGGATACGTCCGCGTTTTTCCAAACACTCCCAGAAAACGGTCAGTTGACACCCATAAACACCCTCTTCCTGTCAATCGCCTTGCGTTCGGCTGTGTCGGATTCTTTGCTAAATCCATCGCCCAGCACCGAACCTCTTTGTACCCGTACATCGCGCCTGCACAATGCGGTGCATATGCATGCGCAGTTTTGCCCTTTTTTTACCTGATCGCTTTGATGCTAAAATCGGCAGCGAGCAATCAACTCGGAATGACCCCCTATGTACGGGGTACGGTCATTAGGTCAACCACACTAAGGTTGACAGTCATTAGTCGACCACTATTGGTCGACATGTACTAGATCGACATGGAAAAAGGTTGACGCGTTTAAAAAAAAAAATTCTTCATTTTGAAACTTTTTCATACTTTACCATCCATGCGGACTACGATTGGGAATAGTAACCTGTGTCGAGCGCAGCGGTAGCAGGCCGAGGCACCTTGTCTGAAGCATGGCGAGCGAAGCGAGCGGACACGGTGCACTAATTGGGGTTCCCCGTCACTTTACAATGAAAACGACACCCAAAAAAAATAAGAATTTACTCACCGGTAATTCTATTTCTCGTAGTCCGTAGTGGATGCTGGGACTCCGTAAGGACCATGGGGAATAGCGGCTCCGCAGGAGACTGGGCACAACTAAAAGAAAGCTTTAGACTACTGGTGTGCACTGGCTCCTCCCACTATGACCCTCCTCCAGACTTCAGTTAGGATACTGTGCTCGGAAGAGCTGACACAATAAGGAAGGATTTTGAATCCCGGGTAAGACTCATACCAGCCACACCAATCACACCGTATAACTCGTGATACCATATCCAGTTAACAGCATGATAACAACTGAGCCTCTCAACAGATGGCTCAACAATAACTCTTTAGTTAAACAATAACTATATACAAGTATTGCAGACAATCTGCACTTGGGATGGGCGCCCAGCATCCACTACGGACTACGAGAAATAGAATTACCGGTGAGTAAATTTTTATTTTCTCTGACGTCCTAAGTGGATGCTGGGACTCCGTAAGGACCATGGGGATTATACCAAAGCTCCCAAACGGGCGGGAGAGTGCGGATGACTCTGCAGCACCGAATGGGCAAACTCTAGGTCCTCCTCAGCCAGGGTGTCAAACTTGTAGAATTTAGCAAATGTGTTTGACCCCGACCAAGTAGCTGCTCGGCAAAGTTGTAGAGCCGAGACCCCTCGGGCAGCCGCCCAAGTGGAGCCCACCTTCCTCGTGGAATGGGCTTTCACTGATTTAGGATGCGGCAGTCCAGCCGCAGAATGTGCAAGCTGAATCGTACTACAGATCCAGCGAGCAATAGTCTGCTTTGAAGCAGGTGCACCCAACTTGTTGGGCGCATACAGGATAAATAGCGAGTCAGTCTTTCTGACTCCAGCTGTCCTGGAAACATAAATTTTCAGGGCCCTGACTACGTCCAACAACTTGGAAGCCTCCAAGTCTTTAGTAGCCGCAGGCACCACGATAGGTTGGTTCAGATGAAAGGCTGATACCACCTTAGGGATAAATTGGGGACGAGTCCTCAATTCTGCCCTATCCATATGGAAAATCAGATAAGGGCTTTTACATGACAAAGCCGCCAATTCTGATACACGCCTGGCCGAAGCCAAGGCCAACAACATGACCACTTTCCACGTGAGATACTTCAATTCCACGGTTTTAAGTGGCTCAAACCAATGTGACTTTAGGAAATCCAACACCACGTTGAGATCCCAAGGTGCCACTGGAGGCACAAAAGGGGGCTGAATATGCAGCACTCCCTTAACAAAAGTTTGAACTTCAGGTAGTGAAGCCAGTTCTCTCTGGAAGAAAATCGAGAGAGCCGAAATCTGGACCTTAATGGAACCCAATTTTAGGCACATAGTCACCCCTGACTGTAGGAAACGGCCCAGCTGAAATTCTTCCGTTGGGGCCTTCCTGGCCTCACACCACGCAACATATTTTCGCCATATGCGGTGATAATGGTTTGCGGTTACTTCTTTCCTAGCTTTAATCAGCGTAGGAATGACTTCCTCCGGAATGCCCTTTTCCTTCAGGATCCGGTGTTCAACAGCCATGCCGTCAAACGCAGCCGCGGTAAGTCTTGGAACAGACAGGGCCCCTGCTGCAGCAGGTCCTGTCTGAGCGGCAGAGGCCATGGGTCCTCTGAGATCATTTCTTGAAGTTCCGGGTACCAAGCTCTTCTTGGCCAATCCGGAACAATGAGTATAGTTCTTACTCCTCTTTTCCTTATTATCCTCAGTACCTTTGGTATGAGAGGAAGAGGAGGGAACACATAAACCGACCGGTACACCCACGGTGTCACTAGAGCGTCCATAGCTATCGCCTGCGGGTCTCTTGACCTGGCGCAATATTTTTCTAGCTTTTTGTTTAGGCGGGACGCCATCATGTCCACCTGTGGCCTTTCCCAACGGTTTACAATCAGTTGGAAGACTTCTGGATGAAGTCCCCACTCTCCCGGGTGGAGGTCGTGCCTGCTGAGGAAGTCTGCTTCCCTGTTGTCCACTCCCAGAATGAACACTGCTGACAGTGCTAACACGTGATTTTCCGCCCATCGGAGAATCCTTGTGGCTTCTGCCATCGCGGTCCTGCTTCTCGTGCCGCCCTGTCGGTTTACATGGGCGACCGCCGTGATGTTGTCTGACTGGATCAGTACCGGCTGGTTTTGAAGCAGGGGTTTTGCCTGACTTAGGGCATTGTAAATAGCCCTCAGTTCCAGAATATTTATGTGCAGGGAAGTCTCCTGACTTGACCATAGTCCTTGGAAGTTTCTTCCCTGTGTGACTGCCCCCCAGCCTCGAAGGCTGGCATCCGTAGTCACCAGGACCCAGTCCTGTATGCCGAATCTGCGGCCCTCTTGAAGATGAGCACTCTGCAGCCACCACAGCAGAGACACCCTGGTCCTTGGAGACAGGGTTATCAGTCGATGCATCTGAAGATGCGATCCAGACCACTTGTCCAACAGGTCCCACTGAAAGGTTCTTGCATGGAACCTGCCGAATGGAATTGCTTCGTAGGAAGCTACCATCTTTCCCAGGATCCGCGTGCAGTGATGCACCGACACCTGTTTTGGTTTTAGGAGGCCTCTGACTAGAGATGACAGCTCCTTGGCCTTCTCCTCCGGGAGAAACACTTTTTTCTGTTCTGTGTCCAGAACCATCCCCAGGAACAGTAGACGTGTCGTAGGGACCAGCTGTGACTTTGGGATATTTAGAATCCAGCCATGCTGTTGTAGCACCTCCCGAGATAGTGCTACCCCGACCAACAACTTCTCCCTGGACCTCGCCTTTATCAGGAGATCGTCCAAGTACGGGATAATTAAAACTCCCTTCTTTCGAAGGAGTATCATCATTTCGGCCATTACCTTGGTAAAGACCCTCGGAGCCGTGGATAGACCGAACGGCAACGTCTGGAATTGGTAATGACAATCCTGTACCACAAATCTGAGGTACTCCTGGTGAGGTAGGTAAATGGGGACATGCAGGTAAGCATCATTGATGTCCAGTGATACCATGTAATCCCCCTCGTCCAGGCTTGCAATAACCGCCCTGAGCGATTCCATCTTGAACTTGAATTTTTTTATATACGTGTTCAAGGATTTCAAATTTAAAATGGGTCTCACCGAACCGTCCGGTTTCGGTACCACAAACATTGTGGAATAGTAACCCCGTCCTTGTTGAAGTAGGGGCACCTTTACTATCACCTGCTGGGAATACAGCTTGTGAATTGCCTCTAACACTGCCTCCCTGGCTGAGGGAGTTGTTGGCAAGGCAGATTTGAGGAAACGGCGGGGGGGAAGACGTCTCGAATTCCAGCTTGTACCCCTGAGATACTACTTGAAAGATCCAGGGATCCACCCGTGAGCGAGCCCACTGATCGCTGAAATTTTTGAGACGGGCCCCCACCGTACCTGGCTCCGCCTGTGGAGCCCCAGCGTCATGCCGTGGACTTAGAGGAAGCGGGGGAGGACTTTTGCTCCTGGGAACTGGCTGCATGCTGCAGCTTTTTCCCTCTACCTCTGCCTCTGGGCAGAAAGGACGCGCCTTTAACCCGCTTGCCCTTATTGGGCCGAAAGGACTGTACCTGATAATACGGTGCTTTCTTTGGCTGTGAGGGAACATGGGGTAAAAATGTAGACTTCCCAGCTGTTGCTGTGGAAACGAGGTCCGAGAGACCATCCCCGAACAACTCCTCACCCTTATAAGGCAAAACTTCAATGTGCCTTTTAGAATCTGCATTTCCTGTCCACTGCCGAGTCCATAACCCTCTCCTGGCAGAAATGGACATTGCACTTATTTTAGATGCCAGCCGGCAAATATCCCTCTGTGCCTCCCTCATGCATAAGAGTGCGTCTTTAATATGCTCTACGGTTAGCAATATAGTGTCCCTGTCTAGGGTATCAATATTTTCCGACAGGGAATCTGACCACGCAGCTGCAGCACTGCACATCCATGCTGAAGCAATAGCTGGTCTCAGTATAACACCTGTGTGTGTATATATAGACTTCAGGATAGCCTCCTGCTTTCTATCAGCAGATTCCTTCAGGGCGGCCGTATCCGGAGACGGTAGTGCCACCTTCTTTGACAAGCGTGTGAGCGCTTTATCCACCCTAGGGGATGTTTCCCAACGTGACCTATCCTCTGGCGGGAAAGGGTACGCCATTAGTAACCTCTTAGAAATTACCAGTTTCTTATCGGGGGAAGCCCACGCTTCTTCACACACTTCATTTAATTCCTCAGATGGAGGAAAAACAACTGGTAGTTTTTTTCTCTCCAAACATAATACCCTTTTTTGTGGTACCCGGGGTAACATCAGAAATATGCAACACATTTTTCATTGCCTCAATCATATAACGTGTGGCCCTATTGGAAGATACATTAGTCTCATCGTCGTCGACACTGGAGTCAGTATCCGTGTCGACATCTGTGTCTGCCATCTGAGGTAGCGGGCGTTTTAGAGCCCCTGATGGCTTTTGAGACGCCTGGGCAGGCACAGGCTGAGAAGCCGGCTGTCCCATATTTGGTATGTCGTCAAACCTTTTATGCAAGGAGTCGACACTGTCGCGTAATTCCTTCCACAGAACCATCCACTCAGGTGTCGACCCCGCAGGGGGTGACATCACATTTATCGGCATTTGCTCCGCCTCCACATAAGCCTCCTCATCAAACATGTCGACACAGCCGTACCGACACACCGCATACACACAGGGAATGCTCTGACAGAGGACAGGACCCCACAAAGCCCTTTGGGGAGACAGAGAGAGAGTATGCCAGCACACACCAGAGCGCTATATAACACAGGGATCCCACTATAAATGAGTGTTTTTTCCCTTATAGCTGCTTATATTATATATACTGCGCCTAAATTTAGTGCCCCCCCTCTCTTTTTTACCCTTATGTAGCTTGACACTGCAGGGGAGAGCCAGGGAGCGTCCTTCCAGCGGAGCTGTGAGGGAAAAATGGCGCCAGTGTGCTGAGGGAGATAGCCCCGCCCCTTTTCCGGCGGACTTCTCTCGCTTTTTCTGGAATTCTGGCAGGGGTATTTTTACACCTATATAGCCTTCCTGACTATATATGGTGTAGATTTGCCAGCCAAGGTGTATCATATTGCCCTCAGGGCGCCCCCCCCCCCAGCGCCCTGCACCCATCAGTGACCAGAGTGTGAGGTGTGCATGAGGAGCAATGGCGCACAGCTGCAGTGCTGTGCGCTACCTTGTTGAAGACAGAAGTCTTCTGCCGCCGATTTTCCGGAACACTTCTTGCTTCTGGCTCTGTAAGGGGGCCGGCGGCGCGGCTCCGGGACCGAACATTGAGGTCGGGTCCTGTGGTCGATCCCTCTGGAGCTAATGGTGTCCAGTAGCCTAAGAAGCCCAAGCTACCACCAGTTAGGTAGGTTCGCTTCTTCTCCCCTTAGTCCCTCGCTGCAGTGAGTCTGTTGCCAGCAGATCTCACTGTAAAATAAAAAACCTAAAATATACTTTCTTTCTAGGAGCTCAGGAGAGCCCCTAGTGTGCATCCAGCTCAGCCGGGCACAAGATTCTAACTGAAGTCTGGAGGAGGGTCATAGTGGGAGAAGCCAGTGCACACCAGTAGTCTAAAGCTTTCTTTTAGTTGTGCCCAGTCTCCTGCGGAGCCGCTATTCCCCATGGTCCTTACGGAGTCCCAGCATCCACTTAGGACGTCAGAGAAAAGTAAATAACCTCATGGTCGACCTTTTCCCTTGTCAACCTTGTTCATGTCGACCTACTTCAGGTGTTGACCTAGTCACTGTCGGTCAATATTGGTCGACTTAATGCATGTCGACCCTATAACCAATACCAGTATGTACGGCGGCTGCACATGTTACTGCGCAGTTACTATTTATGGCTGAAATGATTACGGTGCAGAATAAAACGGTACAGAGTATGTGCTAAAGTCCAGACAAGCTCTGGTCACATCTGGCAGGAGTCACAGCTACAAATGATATTTCATTCTTTAGTTTGCCTTATTCATGCTAACACTAGTTATACAATTGTTTTGTGATTTTTCCAGGAAATTGGACACTTTAGACAAAACTGGTTTAAAACTGGTTTATGCGAATGGCTGAAATCCATTCATGTGACACACATCCGGCGATCACACTGACCTGCATATAACGTGCACCTGTTATCTGCACAGTGGAGTGGAGGCAATGATTTTATGGGACAAGCCTACATTCAGTTCACTATGACTCAATGGGGGGAATTACATTGGCCCTCATTCCGAGTTGATCGTTCGCAAGGCGATTTTAGCAGAGTTGCTCACGCTAAGCCGCCGCCTACTGGGAGTGTATCTTAGCATCTTAAAATTGCGAACGATGTATTCGCAATATTGCGATTACAAACTACTTAGCAGTTTCAGAGTAGCTCCACACTTACTCGGCATCTGCGATCAGTTCAGTGCTTGTCGTTCCTGGTTTGACGTCACAAACACACCCAGCGTTCGCCCAGACACTCCTCCGTTTCCCCGGCCACTCCTGCGTTTTTTCCGGAAACGGTAGCGTTTTTTCCCGCACGCCCATAAAACGGCCTGTTTCCGCCCAGTAACACCCATTTCCTGTCAATCACACTACGATCGCCGGAGCGATGAAAAAGCAGTGAGTAAAAATACTATCTCCATTGTAAAATTACTTGGCGCAGTCGCAGTGCGAATATTGCGCATGCGTACTAAGCGGAATTTCACTGCGATGCGATGAAAAATACCGAGCGAACGACTCGGAATGAGGGCCATTGTTCTTCGCACCCGCTTTAGGGCCTAATTCAGACCTGATCGCAGCAGCATATTTTTTCTCTAATGTGCAAAACCATGTAGCACTGCAGGGGAGGCAGATGTAACATGTGCAGAGAGAGTTAGATTTGGGTGTGGTGTGTTCAAACTGAAATCTAAATTGCAGTGTAAAAATAAACCAGCCAGTATTTACCCTGCACAGAAACAGTATAACCCACCCAAATGTAACTCTCTCTGCACATGTTATATCTGCCACACTAGCAGTGCACATGGTTTTGCCCATTATAGAAAGATTTTGCTGCTGCGATCAGGTCTGAATTAGGCCCTCAGACTGGAGAACTCGGGGCACAATTCAATTGGGTTTTATTTTGCACTGATCGCGGCCATGCAGGCTGGGTTTAACCTTACAAAACTGCTACACTTGACCGAAGTGCTGGGCGCCATGCAAAAAGTGCCGTTTGGGTGCCCAAACAGTTCAGTTTTCACTCATTGCTGCTCACCAGCATGGGCGGCTGCGAGCAGAAATGTCAGCACCGGCGGCCATTTGTACCCAAAACAGACCAACAATTGGTTCGCCACTTGCTCCGTAGGCCATCTACTGACCGCAGGGCGGACAACAATTGAATTCCCCCTAATGACATTACTGGGGCAGTGATTCAGACATGACCGCAAGTATGTGTCCGCTCACAGAGTCACGATTATCAGGAATCACCCACATTTCCCCTCTGCCACTACCTGACAGGCAGCGGAGTCGAGAGGGTGGGCAGGGTGAGGCCTGAGTTCCCAGAAACAGGGGCGTGTCGTCCCCATTCTCTCGTAGCGGGAGAGCCAGGGGACTTCCTAGCCTCGCAGCTCCCGCTTCCGTTAGTCAGCTGAGTAAGCTGGAGTTTGCTCGGTTGCCCATCTGTGTAGAACGTTGGATCCCAGCTTGCAACATTGGTTGCAGTGCTGGGATTGCAGCTACATGCAGGAGATGTCTCTTCTACTGAGATGTCTCCTGCATGCCCCTCCTTCAGATCAGGTGGAAATACATTGCTGCTTGCATGAGGCATTGCATTTCTGTCCATCTCGCAATCAGGCCCTGGGACCGCAGCCTATAAATGCACGAGGAGTTACTCGGTGCCATGAACTCTCTAGCCCGCAAAACGATTGCTTTGACTGTGTGTAGTAATAGGTCAACTGTAGTTTTATGGGCAACATCAGGGGACTGATGACATTTCACATTCATGAATGTGGCCTTCAAGTTTAGGATCCATCGCCGTCTTACCTAAGCTTCTCCTTTGAACCACAGAAGACACAAATATCTCCTGTCAGAGCATACAGAGCATTAGGGAAGCCTGAAAACACTACTAGAGTACTGTTGCTGTACATCAATCTTTTCCAGACATATTTTTCTGGCTTGACCACTGTTCTCTCTGTAGTCTAAACTTTCACAAGCAGTGGTTCAACTCCATACGCAAAACAAGAGTTGCAATGATCTTTTTGAGTGTGCCCTGTTTGCATTAATTTAGCGGCAGTGCCACCATATTTGGTTTCTAAGTAGGGGTTTAGCTAACGTGTGTGGAGATGTAGCCTAACACATTAGGGTGTGGTTTTGGTGAATCAGAGAGTGGCCTAGAAGCATCAAATGTGCGATCAAAAAGAGTCCTGGTGTTTATGCACTGTGTGCTAAAAGCTGCACTCAAATCTCAAGCTGATACTCACTCCTGGGGTTGATGTATCGACGCTTGGAGAGAGATAAAGTGGAGTGAGACACCTGGGGAGCTTCTTCTTCCAGTTTCTCTGGCTACAGGTGGGTACACACTGATAGATATATCTGCAGATCAATTGATCGGCAGATATATCTATGGACGGATCAGGCAGTGTGCTGTGCATACACACTGCCCGATCCGTCGGGGACTGAGGTCATGAACTGGGCGGGCGTGTACACACGCCCGCTCAGTTCAGCTATCAATCACCGCCGGCTGCCACAGCATGTGTACGGGCGGCCGGCTGGTCGCCCGTACACACACAGCGATGCGCCAATATATCAGTAGATATATTGCCCATCGGCTGTGCTGCTGGGCCGACACGATATGTCTGTGAACGACGGCGTTCACAGACATATCGCCCGTACACACTGGCCGACAGTCCCGCGATATATCGCCCAGTGTGTACGGGCCTTTACATGCTTGGCAAGGGAAATGTGACTTGATGTTAGAAGTCGCCCAGAGCTTACCAGGCAACATTATTCCGGCTAGTGGTTTTTACAGAGGACAGTTTTGTACACATGTACAGTGCCCAGGGAAGTATGTCCAAATATTATTTCAGCCAATTAACCACTAACAGGTGACTGACATTGATGAACCTGAATTTCATTGTAATGATATTACCTTAAAAGATATCCAGCCAGAAGAATAAGAACAAAGCAAACAAACAATGGTACCAGCACGGAGGTTAGAAGCTGGGAGGTGTCATTACCAGGGGATACTGTAGTATCTGCAAATAGAAAAACAGAAAACATATCATTAACGTTCAGTTGTTACAACATAAGGAGATATGAACTTCACTCACTGAGGAAATACACACTGAGGGGCAGTTGTATTAAGTCTGGAGACGGCATAAGGAAGTGATAAACCAGTGATAAGTGCAAGGTGATAAACGCAACGGCCAATCAGATCCTAACTGTTCATTTACATATTGGAGCTGATTGGCTGGTGACTTTATCACCTTGCACTTATCACTGGTTTATTACTTCCTTATGCCTTCTCAAGGTTAATACATCTGCCCCTACGTTCTAGATCATAATTTGCTACTTTACAATATTTTAACTTATGTAGGGTCAGTTCAATTAGGGGCAATGTAAAGATCACACGTTCCGGCGCAATGTAGGGGCAATCAGCAGTACATACAAATTCTGTACATATTATAGCCTTACACTGTGCATCTTCCTGCACAACCCTATGAGGGTAAAAGCTAAAATGTACTATGTAGGGGCAATGTACTGTCACAACGCAACATCACTTTTAATTGGATTTCCTCTAATAAACTGCTACTTTTGTGCCATGAGTATATTTACTGTTGCTATAATGGTTTAACCGGTAGCTGAAGGAACTCTTTTGTGCAGGTAAAGCAAGACTAAATGAAAAGGAATGTAGCGTACACTGTACAGTGTATCTGTTTAATGAATTTTCAAATTGGTTTATCACCAATTTGTGGCGAGGCTTTGATCTCTGTTCTTTCTAATATTCCATTTTGTTTTAAAGATCAAAGCATATAAAACTGGTACTTAGCCGACATTCTGCATTTAAGTAAAAATTAAAAAAAAAGTAAAAATGGCTTGCAATGTCAAAGATGAAAAAGTAGTCGCTAATATGAGGAAATTGCCCTTCCAGGAACTAGTTCCCTAGTGTCTGCCTTCTTGTATGAGCATATGAGACTTGCAGTAAGGAGCTCGATGCACGTTTCATGGGCTCGCTTGCCTACTTCATCAGGAGCATATAAAAGATTATAGCTCTGAGGGGATGGTGATCAGTTGTACAGTGTTTCCATATATATTTATTTATTAGCATTTATTTAAATAGTGCCACCATAATCTATTTTGCTTTACAATTGGATATATCAGGATCACTAGAAACTCTAAGCCAGCATTTTGATACTCCTCTGATGCAACAGGCAAGCGCGCCTGTGAAACGCGCATCAATCACCTTACTGTAAGACTCATACACTCACTTTGGTTCGGTTAAAAATCAGGGGGGGGGGGGGTTGGAGGCGGAATTGGTAATCATTAATAGAAAATAGGATTTTAGTACCTACCGGTAAATCCTTTTCTCCTAGTCCGTAGAGGATGCTGGGGACTCCAAAAGGACCATGGGGTATAGACGGATCCGCAGGAGCTTGGGCACACTATAAAGACTTAAACTGGGTGTGAACTGGTTCCTCCCTCTATGCCCCTCCTCCAGACCTCAGTTAGAAAACTGTGCCCAGGAGAGATGGACATTTCGAGGAAAGAATTTATAAGTTAAACACAGTGAGTGTTATACCAGCTCACACCACGAACATACCGCAAGACATGGCCTTCAACAGAATACCAGTCCACGATATGAAAAACATACAGCCACATGCTGAGAGAATATGTAACACAACCTGTGTGTCAACCCAACCAATAATAAGAAACCACATGCCAAGGCATGAACAACGTCAGCAATAGCCTGAAAGATAATACCACAAAGTGCCAGCAAAACCAATACCTGCAGACACAGTACGAACCGGGACGGGTGCCCAGCATCCTCTACGGACTAGGAGAAAAGGATTTACCGGTAGGTACTAAAATCCTATTTTCTCTTACGTCCTAGAGGATGCTGGGGACTCCAAAAGGACCATGGGGTCTATACCAAAGCTCCAGAACGGGCGGGAGAGTGCGGACGACTCTGCAGCACCGATTGAGTAAACATGAGGTCCCCATTAGCCAGGGTATCAAACTTGTAGAGCTCAGCAAAGGTGTTTGAAACCAGACCAAGTAGCCTGCTCGGCAAAGGCAACCTGCTGAGATACCTCGGGCATCCGCCCAAGAAGAGCCCATCTACCTAATAGAATAGGTCTACCCCAACTTCGGTCACGGCCATCCAGCCGTAAACTAGCACGCTGAACCATATCACAGATCCGGCGTGTAACAGAGTGCAGAGACGCAGGCGCCCCAAGCACACGGGGATCATACCAAACAAACAGAGTCTCTGTTACCCCAAACTGAGCCCAATTGGTGACATAAACCTTCAGAACCCTGACTACATCGAATGACGTAGAATCAACCAATGCTTTAGTCACCACAGACATCAAAATAGGCAGGTTTTTCAAAAAACACTGAAGACCCTATTCTGTAGAATCACTAACCGAGTTCTAATTCTATCCACTCGGAAAAAGAACAGGGGCTCTTGTGAAACAAAGCCGCTACTTCCGACAATCGCCTTGCGGTCGGCCAAAATGCAAAAGCATGACCACTCTCCAAGAGAGAAATTTCAACACAACCTTCAGTAAAGGTTCCAATCAGTGAAACACCACAAACGCAATACTACGTCAAAATCCCACTGTGCCCCTGGGACACAAATGGAGATTGGATGTGTAGTACTCCTTTCCCGAAAGTCGGAACTTCCGGAAAGGTAGCCAATACAAGTTTATAAGGCCAAAACTGCCCTAAAACGGAGCCAAACTTTACGCTTGCATCCACACCTGCTTGCAAAGAATGGAAAAGACAGACACAGCTGAAAATCTTCCACAGGAACCTTCTCAGATTCATACTAAGACACATATTTGCGCCAAAAACGGTGGCAAGATTTTGTCGATACTTCTTTTTTAGCCTAAAGAAGGGTGGAAATGACCACACTGGGAATACCCATTGGGACTAAGATATGTCGTTCAACCGCCATGCCGTCAAACGCAGCCGCGGTAAGTCCTGATACACGCCCCAATCTCAATGTAAAAGTTCCTCCCTTAGAGGAAGAGGCCCGTGATCTTCTATGAATAAATCTTGAAGAACAGGATACCAAGCCCTCCTTGGCTGGAGCGGAACAATGAGGATCGCCGGAACCTCTGACCCTCTTACGTTTATCGCCGTCAGCAGAGTGAAAACAGATGGAACCCATAGACCAACTAAAAACACCCAAGGTGTCACGAGGGCGTCCACTGCTATAGCTTGAGTGTCCCTGAACCTGGAACCATATTCCTGAGATCACATGTTGAGGCGAGACGTCAATATGCCCAAATGAGGCATTCCTCAAAAACTTGTCACTTCTGTGAAACTTCTTGATGACGACAGTATTTCTCCCGGATGGAGAGCGCGTCTGTAGATGAAATTTATTTCTCAGTCATTAATATCCGGAACGAAGACTGCTAATATAACGTTAACCAGTCTTTCCACCCAGCAGAAAACTATTTCAGCTTTGCCGTCGCCGCTTTACTTCTTGTTCCGTCCTAGCAACTTACATACGCCACAGCTGTCAAAACATCTGACAGAATTAACACGGGTAGATCCCGAAGAATATGTTCATTGCAACAACTCTTAATTCAAGAAACTTATTGTAGACAAGCTACCCAGCTTGACCTTTTCCTCTGGAAACATTCCCATGTAAGGACTGCTCCCCAGCCTCAGAGATCTGCATACATGTACACCAGGATCTAATCCTGGATCCCAAACCTTCGTCCCTCCAGGAGGTGAGAAGTGAGCAGAGACCTCTGAAGGGATATCCTGGCCATTAGAAATATATTCCGGTTCCTGTGCCGGTGAAACACGGACCACATTCCCAACAGTTACCGTGAAACCATTCTGGCCTTCGACCTGCTCACCAAAAAAGGCCTCCCAGGCCGCACCCAACTTCTTCAACAACGAAGCACACTGATGAAGTGGCACTGCCAATCTGATCCGACTTCTTCCCACCGGAAAACACAGAGCCTCCACCGTTCCGTATCAACCCTGACACCACCTCCGACATCTGGGTCGTTGGGGACAACAGCCCTTCCGTGTGTTGAAGAACAGTCAGAGAGAAAACCCGATTTGCACCACTTTTTTCTTGACCTCGCCTCAATCAGGCGAACATCTCAGTACAGAATAACAATGGCTCTTACTATTGAAAGAAAGCCATCATACTACTATCACTCCAGTGAAAAAGCAAAGACAATCCTGGCTTCCCCTCCAGATAATGTGAATGCGTAGAACAACGCAGGTAAACTTTTTTTTTTTTTAACCGGGACAGGAGGACAATTCCCGAACCTGGCGCAGCTCTGTATGGCGTCATGTACTACCTCCCCTGCCAGAAGGGCAACGGCAATATCCAATAGAAAATCAGAGAGGTGAAACATCTGTAACTCCAGAATGTCCCCCTTTGGAATCCATAAATAACTCGCCGGTCCTAGTCTATTCCCAGACTAAGTGGAAGTAGTAACTGACTGCTCACCGGAGCAGGGACCCGCCATATAGACTCCGCGACATGCGGTGTATGTGGCAAAACAGAACCGACATCCTCTTCTGCGAACCTAATAAGGCTGCAGAACTCTTACCTTTTCTCCTTCCACAGGCTGTACAGAAAAGGAAAAAAGAACTGAATTTAACCGATTAAAATGACTGCATCCCACAAAAGAAGGCGTCACCAATCGCTGTGAGGGAAACTAACTCCCGAAGTTAGACTTACCAGGAATATCCCCCGATTGACTGAACTGAGCCATCCCCCCAAACAGCGGGACACCGTCCCAGGGAAAAAGTCCAGTAATTCTCGGAGTCAGCCTCAGCATTCCCCGGCCACACTTCTTGTATACGTACGGCAGCCTGCCGCAATGTTATAAAGAAGAACCAACTTGAGGAACCTCCCCTGTCTCTTTAGGGCAAATTTATCTGATGTCTTACCGAAAGAAACACTCCCTCATGTGCATGCAATGTAAATAAGCCCACAGCATAGAAATATAAAATCACTTAGCTTTCCTGTATACGATCCTTTGAGATAGGGCCCCGTGTCGACCAGGCGTTGACCCTCACAGTATTCTATCCATGGCGGGAAAAGAATAAACCCTCGGACGTCTGGAGAGGGTGTGAGTCACGACCGACCTAGAGCTTTATCAACAGAGCGACCAGCACATGAGAAGGAATACTCTTACTTCAGTATTCATTATAAATCCTAATATGAATATACATATTGTAATACACATATACACACATATCCTAATTATATATATACACAACATACATATAAACGGATTGCCCGGGGCCTTCGGGTCCCCCGTGACATGAATGTGTTCTGAACGTGTATAACCATGTACTGAAAAGCCCCAGTTGTGGATCTACCAAGAAACAATATAGTCGACAGAAAACCCTAGTATTCGTCGACAGCAGGGATTAGTAACTAGGCAAAATTGTATTTTTGCGACCCCAAGGGGACCGAGGGAAGTATACCTATTTACACCCAGTGAAAAAGTTGGTGCCGATAGGGCCACCCACATACTACTGCGCCTCCCATATAGTATTTACTTTTCACAAGCATACCACTACCGACCTGATCAAATACCCACATACGTCGGCGATGCCGACAGTGAACCCCATAGGTGTTTATGACAGAACACTCACGCCTGTCCACACAAGTGAACTAAAGTGGGTATAACTGACAGGGAGCACACATAAAATACACACAAGCATGAGTTCATACCATCTCTGAATTAACTAGTGTTATAAAAGTCCAAATAACACCAAAAAAAAACCTGTGCCCCCCCTTTGGCGGGGACAGAGAAAAAATGGCGCTGACCCCAGTGTGTGTGAGGGCTAAGCCCCGCCCCCCTCGGCGTGCTCTAGCCCTTTATCTTAAATATGCAGGCTGGGACTCGTATATAGTGTAAATACACTATATACCATCTGAAACTGCCGTTCAGGGCGCCACCCCCCTGCGCCCTGCACCCAAGTAAAACGTTGGTGTGTGGGAGCACCGGCGCGCGACCGCTGCTATGACTGGCGGTATCGCATGTGGCTCCCGGGGACCATCAATAAACCGTACATAATATATATATATATATATGCTGCCCAAGGCGCACCCCCCCCCCCCCCCGGCGCCCTGCACCCATGGAAGCCGACGGCGGGGGAGAAATGGCGCGCAGTGCGCTATAACGTGCTGCCGGGGGTCCAGGACACGGAGCCCCGGCATCGCCAATGTAAAGCATTTCGGGCCATAACAAAAACTGTAACTTGCTGCCCAGGGCGCACACTCCCAGCGCCCTGCACCCGTGTAAGCCGGCGGCGGGGGATCAATGGCGCGTAGCGCGCTAAAACATGCTGGCGGAGGAATGAGACACGGTGCCCAGGCACCGAAAATGTTTTCAAAGCCAGTCTTATTAAAACAACAGTAACCTGCCACCCAGGGCGCTCCCCCCCCCAGCGCCCTGCACCCTGTGAGTGCCGTTGGTGTGTGGGAGCATGGAGCGCAGCGCGACCGCTGTACCTCCATTACTGAAGTCTTCTGCCGTCACTGAAGTCTTCTGCCTTCTAATACTCACCTGGCTTCTTTCTTCTGGCTTCTGTGAGGGGGGTGACGGCGCGGCTCCGGGAACAAGCAGCTAGGCGAACCAAATGATCGAACCCTCTGGAGCTAATAGTGTCCAGTAGCTGAGAAGCAGAGCCTTTGAACTAAGAAGAAGTAGGTCCTGCTTCTCTCCCCTCAGTCCCACGCTGCAGGGAGCCTGTAGCCAGCAGGTCTACCTGAAAATAAAAAACCTAACATAAAGTCTTTCAGAGAAACTCAGGAGCGCTCCCCTAGTGTGTGTCCATTCACTCCTGGGCACAAAGTCTAACTGAGGTCTGGAGGAGGGGCATAGAGGGAGGAGCCAGTTCACACCCAGTTTAAGTCTTTATAGTGTGCCCAAGCTCCTGCGAATCCGTCTATACCCCATGGTCCTTTTGGAGTCCTCAGCATCCTCTAGGACGTAAGAGAAATCAATAAAGAGATCAAAAATCAATCCAAAACCTGAAATTTGGATATAAAATCCTTATTCTGAACCACGGGAACAGAGACCCCGTTCGGATCAGATCTCCCCAGGAGATCTGCACCGGGTTTTAGTCTGGTTCGGAGCCACATAATTTGGGTGGCTTCAGATTTATGGAGAACCGAACCGCACGTTTCTATATTTTAGCTGAATGCCAAATGTCAGCTAATTATCCGGTTCACATGGGGCCCACTTTGATCTTCAAAAAAAAACTAATGGAATACTGGAAGACGCTTATGCTGGAAGAAGTTATTTCCATCGCCACCTGCAGATAGTGCTTAAAACCAGAACTTGAAACTTCGCCGTAAATCGGTGAGTAGATTATGTACTGTGACCCCCTTCTATCTATTACTTGGCTGCAGACTATCAGGATTAGTACTTCCAAAAGTGGAGAGGCGATGGCCTTGTTTTTCTATTATTGTCTATATGTATGCAATCAAAATACGCAGAGCGCATACAAATCCTTCTCCCTAAATGAACGGCACTTCTAATAAGCATACAGTATGTAAAGAATAAAGCAAACAATTACAATAAAACAACCTGATCACGCAGAGCATGCTTGTGCAATTATGGAACTTCAGCTATTGTGGAATTAGAAATCCCAGATTGTCCTGTGTCTCTACTTCCCAGCAGCTGCACAACCACAAGCTGAATATACCCGATTCAGATCAAGGTCAGCGAGACACATGAAGAAAACGTAAAAAAAAAAGTCATAGTTCGGCCGGCATCCCGCACAGCCGCCGGACTCTTGAGTTCATTACATCCCGCCCTATATTTCTCTCCATCTCCAGCAGTTAGGAGTGGAAGCTGCCACACGGCCTACTCAGATATCATAAGATGGAATATTCCTTATAAACACCAAAGCAATCGTGCCAACAATGGCCAAAATATCATGATAAACTGGATTGTATCTGCATGACCCTCTATAACTATCTATATATCGGAAGGTCTTCGGTTATAAGTACAATCATAGTAGTGAGGTTGCAGCTGGAGCCTGACTCATAGCTGGCCAAAACAAAGCTTATGATTGGTTAGAACTTATGACTGGTTAGAAGCACAGGTGGCTTATTTTTGGATACTAAAACAGCAGCCATGGGCTGATCGGTAGAAATAGTGTCAGTAAGCTGGAGGAAGTTACAGCTTCTCCTAATCAGTTTGCTGTGTGCATGGAGCTAAGTGTTCAACACTGCACTAGAACAGAGTGACCAGAGAGCAATTGCCAACAAGAAGAGACAGGTGTCTTACCATAAGGTGGGAGGATGTGTGCTTAGAAATCTCACTTATGTCTCTTACTGGCTATAGTATAAATACAGGCAGAGTACAATTTAGAATCAGACCCAATTTGCTTCTAAAATAAAAGGATATAAGGCTTCATAAACAAAAGGGACATTTACTTCTAAAGAGTGTACAGTAGTAAATGCGTTTCGTTTAGGCCAGATGTGGCTACACAGTGGTAGTAATGATGATCACACTCTAACAAATGAATACATGGGATTTGAAAGCATTCAGCGAAACAAAAGCAACTACCAATTATCACTGTCAGTTTGTAATTTTTATCAGGGGTTGAGGTCCTGCACATGATATTCCTTCAAACAGACACAATTGTATGTGGTCAACCTGGCTCTATCCAAACCTTGTCCCATCCACTTAGAGAAAGAAGTTGCCAGTCCATAATGACTAACCATGTGTAAATATAGGGGCGGTCTCAATGCAAGAAGCTTACAACTCTGCGTACAGTGAATATATAATTTTTTCAATGCTTCTTCAAAGCAACATACGCACAATTTATTTCCATCTCTGCATCAGCAAGCCTGTGTGTTTTAGCACTGAACAGAGCAGTCTACTCCGGCGGGGAACAAAGGGGGTAATTCCAAGTTGATCGCAGCAGGATTTTCTTTAGCAGTTGGGCAAAACCATGTGCACTGCAGGGGGGGCAGATATAACATGTGCAGAGAGATAGATTTGGGTGTGGTGAGTTCAACCTGCAATCTAAATTGCAGTATAAATATAAAGCAGGCAGTATTTACCCTGCACAGAAACAAAATAACCCACCCAAATCTAACTCTATCTGCACATGTTATATCTGCCCCACCTGCAGTGCACATGGTTTTGCCCAACAGCTAAAAAAAATCCTGCTGCGATCAACTTGGAATTACCCCCAAAGAACAGCGTGGTACATAAGAAGAATAAAAAAACATCAGAGTCTGGAAGAGGAGAGCTGAGAGAGATAAGCTACAAGACGCGGAGCTTAGGTTGAGTCCTCCTTAACCGTGCCTGGTCTCTACAGCTCCTCCCTCAGGACAATACAGACTTTCACAGACATGGACATCTTGTTCTCCCATCCCATGTAATCTTACTCATACTACACTGTGCAAAAACAGGCTAATAGGGGTGTGGTTCAAAAGGTCAACAGTAAAAAGGTTGACCCAAAATGGCTGAGATGCACAAGGTCGACATATGAAAAAGGTCGTTACAATCAAAAGATTGACACGAAAATGGCCAACACATGAACAGGTCAACACAAGTTTTTGTTTTATGTTTTTTTGAGAGTCAAATTGTAGGTTTCAGCACGAAACCCCAATTAAGTGCACCACTTTCCCTTGCAAGGTGCCTCACGCCACTACCGCAGCCCTCGGCACAGGTTACCTTTCTCAATTGTAGTCCACGTGGATGGTAAAGTATGAAAAGACTGGGGGGAAAAATAAAAAAAAACTTGGTGTCAACCTTATGTTGTGTGGACCATTGTCATGTCAACCAAATGAACATGTCGACCCTTTGACCAAGTTGACCATATGGTGTCAACCTACAGTATTGACTGTCGACCTATCATCCAGATACCTCTAATAGTGGCAAAACTGCAAAGGATGAGGCCACTGTGGAGAAAGTTGGGTCCAGCTATGGATCATCCGCATGTAAAACAGTGAATTCCTAAGGGCCTCATAAGAGTGGAGTCCTCTAACCAGTATTCCGTGAAAACCAAGTCAGGGCTGTACTAAGCATGCTCTGCACACATGTTCAGATAAGGCCTTCGCTCTGCTCTCCTGAGTGCAGAGCAATGGCGCCTGAGGTTGAAGCAGCCTGGCTGAACCCTCTTCCAAACTGTGATGTCAGTAATAAATAAATAACAAAAGCAAATGAGTGGTGATGCAATATGCATCATTATGCCCAGAACCCACTGTGCAATGCTGTGAATAGCAACATCCTGCAGCAAGGGTGGAGCAAACTGTATCAACAAGCTTTCAGACCACCCACTTCAGGATCCTTTATGTTGATCTTGCTTCTTGGGAGTGTGGTAGAACTAAATTAATTCAGGAGCCTCCCAAGCATTCTGGAGAGTAGGCAAGTCATGGTCAAGTGCCATACTTATACACCAGAGAATGCTATGGTAAGGTAACCTATAGCAAAAAGGGGAGCGTAACGAAGGGCACTCCAGATTACAGGTCATGTGCAGTCTCCAGTTTGGGGAAGGGGGAGGTGGGGTGACGACACATAACTGGATGATTATCTATCTCCCAAACTTTCTGCCAGACTGACAAATTTTGGGGAGCTCATGCAGATCCTGTATGGGTAGCCCAGGATCTTGCTCTCTTCGCCAGTGAAGTGGACTATCCAGAGGCTTGATGACACAAGGGGTGGGACACAGTGATGCAGTTCTCGGCCATCTGCTTCAGTATCCCCAGAGATTGTCCAGAGAAACATCGCCAAGTAAGCAAAGAGGTAAATTTTACATTCTAGTGATGATTGGGGAATGCAAAAAAGAGCGAAACTGGTTACATTGATATCAATTAGCAATCATGGGGGTAATTCCAAGTTGATCGCAGCAGGAATTTTGTTAGCAGTTGGGCAAAACCATGTGCACTGCAGGGGAGGCAGATATAACATGTGCAGAAAGAGTTAGATTTAGGTGGGTTATTTTATTTCTGTGCAGGGTAAATACTGGCTGCTTTATTTTTACACTGCAAATTAGATTGCAGATTGAACACACCACACCCAAATCTAACACTCTCTCTGCACATGTTAAATCTGCCAGGGGCATGGCAGGTGTGGCATGGGTGGGTGGTACGGGGTGAGCCATGTGACCGCGTCACTGTGGCCCTGCCCCTTGCTATACAATGCAGAGATTACCGGCACTGTAAAGTGTGTGTGGTGGGGGGGAGGGGGGGGCGTGGCTATGATAACGCATTTCAGCTCGGTTAGCATTGTTGGAATTCCCGCTTTACTCGGGAAGTGGGTGGCGCCGGGAGGACCTGCTGCAGGACCAGGTGACTTCAATGCTCTTCCAGGCGGCCAGGAGGAACACCCCAGATTCGGCAGCCTCCCAGCCGTTCCTGGAGAGTAAGCAAGCATGCACATAGAGAAGTCGGGAGCTGGCAGACGCAGAATCAGTAGGATGAGGGACTAAAGGGGAGATGTACTAAGCAGTGAAAAGAGTGGAGAAGTGACCTAGTAGAGAAGTTGCCCATGGCAACCAATCAGTACTGAAATAACATCTAGAATTTGCATACTATAAAATTATACAGAGCAACTGATTGGTTGCCATGGGCAACTTCTGCACTGGCTCACTTCTCTACTCTTTTCACTGCTTAGTCCATCTCCCCCTAAAATGAAATGAAGAGGAAAGGAGTCCTAATGTAAGTAAAGTACAAAGAGAATGGGGGAAGGGTTGGTATGTAAAGGAGTGTGCGCTTTGAGTACAATAATGTTCAGTTACATTTATTTTCTAATCTTACATATTTTGTGTCATATATGTGGATGTCATTATTTATTACCGTATATACTCGAGTATAAGTCGACCCGAATATAAGACGAGGCACCTAATTCTACCACAAAAACCTGGGAAAACTTATTGACTCGAGTATAAGCCTAGGGTGGGAAATGCAGCTCTAGCCGTACACAGCCCTCAGTGCCAGATATGCCCTCATACTGCCAGATATGCCCCCACAGTGCCAGATATGCCCTCATACTGCCAGATATGCCCCCACAGTGCCAGATATGCCCCACAGTGCCAGATATGCCCCACAGTGCCAGATGTGCCAGATATGCCCTCATGCTGCCAAATATGCCCTACAGTGCCAGATGTGCTAGATATGCCCTCATGCTGTCAGATATGCCCCTCATGCTGCCACATATGCCCCAGTGCCAGATGTGCCAGATATGCCCTCATGCTGCCAGATATGCCCTCATGCTGCCAGATATGCCCCACAGTGCCAGATATGCCCTCATGCTGCCAGATATGCCCCTCATGCTGCCAGATATGCCTGGATATTCTTGTAATTTCCTATGTATGTGATTGAATTTATTGTGAATAGCTAGAGTAGTTTTAGTCTGTTGACCCACCCTGTGCAATTTGTTTGATCAATTAGCATTTCAATCAGGTGACCAAATGTTCAGAGGTAGGCCTGTTTCTAATCAGAGACAGTATTTCCTTAGAGACAGTTAAGGGGTCAGCTTGCTGGGGGTAGCTTGCTGGAATTTATTAAGTGTGGAATTAATAAGTGTGTTATCCGAACAGTTAAAAAAAACAGTTGAACAACTGGATATGCCAGATATTGCTAAGCATGCTGGACTACTGTACATGTTAACTCCCCTCTTATTAACACTCATGAGCTTTTAACCTATCTATGTACACTAACTGTCACATCCTCTACCTGTCACCATGAGAAACTATCACACACCTCCCCTAACTATACCTATCTCTCTCTTCTTCTGCTTCTACTAGCTGGTGACATATCCCCAAATCCAGGTCCCATCCACATACCACGCTCACATTCAGCTGATTCACAACAGAATATAAAATCAACAAACCTTATCAACATCACTTGTCTCCCATCTACCTCCAAGTCACTAAAATGTGCTTTATGGAATGCACGCTCTGTTTGCAACAAATTAACAGCTATTCATGACCTTTTCATAGCAAAAAAATTCAATATGCTGGCTATAACAGAAACCTGGCTCACACAATCAGACACTGCCTCCCCTGCAGCACTGTCACATGGTGGCCTCCACTTCACACACACCCCCAGGCCTGGTAACCTCAAAGGAGGGGGTGTTGGAATATTACTATCCAAATGTTACACGCACATTGTTTTACCACCTGTTCCCTCACTCACATTTACATCCTTTGAAGTACACTCTATTAGGATTTTCACCCCTTTCTCTCTGCGTGTTGCAGCTATCTATCGCCCACCTGGGCAACCCAAAAAGTTTCTGGAAGATTTTTCTGCATGGCTCCCTCACTTTCTATCCTCTGACATCTCCACCATCATTATGGGTGATTTCAATCTCTCTATTGACAGTCCACAATCTCCCCATGCCTCTAAACTACTTTCTCTAACCTCCTCTCTTGGCCTCTCCCAATGGACTGACTCCCCTACTCATCAGGAGGGCCACTGCCTTGATCTTGTATTCACCGGACTATGCTCTGTTTCTGAACTCACTAACACTCCTTTCCCTCTCTCAGATCACAACCTTATCACATGCATGCTCTCCTCCATTACTTCAAACTCCATGTCCCTAAAGTCTACAAGGACACCTCTTACCCGCAGAAATATTAACGCTATTAATTTTCAACAACTATCTACCTCTCTGCAACCACTGCTTTCACCAATTTCTACATTCACCTCTCCAGAGACTGCTGTGTCACACCTTAACCAAACTCTAGTAACAGCACTTGACGAAGTGGCTCCAGCTACCCATCACACTCCACGTAGACTTAGATGTCAATCGTGGCACTCTAAATACACTAGAAACTTACAAAAACTCTCAAGAAAAGTTGAACGCCAGTGGCGTAAATCTCGTAGTTCAAGTGACTTTCTCACATATAAGACCACCTACCACTCTTATCGTACTGCTCTGGACACTGCCAAACAAACATATTTTCAATCTCTCATCTCTGCTCAAGCCTCTAACCCCAAGCGACTTTTTAATACATTTAAATCACTTCTTGTCCCTCCCTCACCTAACCCACCAGCCACTGTCAGTGCGCAAGATCTTGCTTCCTATTTCAAGGACAAGATCCGAAATGAAATGGTATGCTCTTCCACAGCAAGTGACCTGCTCAATTCCCTGCCTGAACCCTCTAACACCTTCTCTTCCTTTGATCCTACAAATGAAGATGAAGTATCTGCACTCTTTTCATCTGCCTACTCTAATACCTCTCCCCTTGACTCTATACCCTCACAAATTAGTAAAGCTCTGTCTACTGTGCTCATCCCAACCTTAACGAAAATCTGTAATCTCTCCCTGTCTACTGGTATCTTTCCTTCTCTATACAAGCATGCAGTGATTACTCCCATTCTGAAAAAACAAAACTCTGACCCGAACTCTCTCTCTAACTACCGTCCCATCTCTCAGCTCCCATGCCCCTCCAAGCTACTGGAGAGACTTGCCTACACTCGCCTCACACACTTTCTTAACTCACACAGCCTACTGGACCCACTTCAGTCAGGATTTCGTGCCCAACACTCCACAGAGACAGCACTGACTAAGGTAGTGAATGATTTGGTCACTGCTAAATCTAAAGGACATTTCTCTCTCCTTATTCTCCTTGATCTCTCTGCTGCTTTTGACACTGTTGACCACTCTCTTCTCATACAAACACTACAATCCCTAGGTATTCAGGACACAGCCCTTTCTTGGTTCTCATCCTACCTATCTAATCGCTCTTTCAGTGTTCGTTTCTCTGATTCCACCTCTACTTCGCTACCTCTCTCAGTTGGAGTACCGCAAGGCTCAGTCCTAGGTCCTCTGCTTTTCTCTATCTATACCACATCTCTTGGCAAACTAATCAACTCTTTCGGATTTCAGTACCATCTGTATGCGGATGATACTCAAATCTACCTATCCTCCCCTGATTTGTCACCATCTGTATTGGGCCGTGTCACTGAATGCCTTTCTGCCATTTCATCTTGGATGACATCTCGCCACCTCAAACTTAATATTTCCAAAACAGAATTAATTATATTTCCACCGGCCAATAGTAGTTTCCAACCTGATATCTCTATCACTGTTGAGAACTCTGCAATCACCCCTACCCCACTAGCTCGCTGCCTAGGTGTCATTCTTGACTCTGAACTGTCCTTTGTTACCCACATTCAATCTGTCTCAAGATCATGTTACATACATCTAAGAAACATATCCAAAATACGCCCTTATCTTACACAAGACACAGCAAAAACTCTAATCCATGCTCTCATTATCTCCCGCATTGATTATTGTAATAGTCTCCTGACCGGTCTTCCCAAACATAGGCTCTCACCACTACAATCCATTTTGAATGCAGCTGCGAGGCTAATCTTCCTCGCCAGACGTTCATCGTCTGCAGATCCGCTGTGTAAGTCCCTCCATTGGTTACCGGTATTCTACCGTATTAAATATAAAATACTTTTACTCACATACAAGGCTATTAACCAAACTGCACCAACATACATCTCTTCACTCATCTCAAAATATCTCCCTACCCGACCTCTCCGCTCTGCACAAGATCTACGTCTCTCATCCACACGCATTACTTGTTCACACTCAAAATTACAGGACTTTATCCGGGCTTCACCCACTCTGTGGAATGCCCTCCCACGCACAGTAAGACTCACCTCTAGTCTCCAAACCTTTAAATGTTCCCTGAAAACTCACCTCTTCAGACAAGCCTATCAAATTCCAGACCCACCCACATAACCTTCAGTGCTTCCCTATCTAATTACATCCTCTGTAGAGTATTCATAACATCACATATCTTGTCTTTCTTTAGTCTCACACCCTCCTGACACTTGGATAACTTTGTGGGGTATCATCATACAACCCATTAAGAACCTAGCAATCTGGTGGACCATTATGCAATAGGTAGCATCTATCCTTGTGTATCTATGCCTATTTCCCTATAGATTGTAAGCTTGCGAGCAGGGCCTTCCTACCTCTATGTCTGTCTGTTTTTACCCAGTTTTGTTCTATTACTGTTGTTCTAATTGTAAAGCGCAACGGAATATGCTGCGCTATATAAGAAACTGTTAATAAATAAATAAATAAATAAAACATCAGCGCACTAACATAAAAAAAAAAATGATTGAGGATTCAGGTAGACTAGAGGACTGGGCAAGAACATGGCAATTACAGTTTAATGTAAAAAAAAAGAAAAAAAAATGTAAAATCATGCACTTGGGCCTCAAAAACCCAAAGGCTAAATACAGTATCAAGGGGACTATCATAGAAACTACAGAGGAGGAAAGGGATCTAGGAGTCACCATTCCAGATGACTTGAAGACAGGCATAGCAATGAGGAAAGCAAGTCAGATGCTTGTTTGCATAGGGAGAGGAGTAGTAGGAAGAAAGAAGTAATAATACCACTGTATAGGTCATTAGTACAGCCATATCTAGAATACAGTGTCCAGTCCTGGAGACCATTCAGAAGAATATTAATACATTAGAGACTGTACAAAGAAGGGCAACTAAAATGTTGCATGGCCCACATCACAAAACATACCCAGAAAGACTAAATGATATTAACATGTATAGGTGGTAGAAGAGAAAGGAAAGGGGGGACATGATAGGAACTTTCAAATATATCAAGGGTTTTTTCAAGTCCAGGAAGAAGACATTCTTCAAAGGAAGAGAAGAATTAGAACACGAGGACATGCACTGAGACTGGAGGGGGAGGGGGGGTTCAGGGGAAATTTGAGGAAACATTACTTCACAGAAAGGGTAGTGGGCAAATGGAATAGCCTCCCATCAGAGGTGGTTGAGGCTAATACAGTAGAGCAATGTAAACACGCTTGGGATTGACATAAAAGAATATCACCTACAAAGACCTAAGGTACAAATAGGGTTGAAGTTACCAAAAGGATAAATGAAAAAGAGCAGACTAGATGGACCCAGAGGTTCTTATCTACCATCAAACGTTATATTTATGTTTCTTATCTCCATAAATGTAGGTTTACCTACTGTTGTGGCTGCTTAAACATTTCAGCATGATCTGACGCTGCCAATTTGTGGAATTCAACAATACATTAATAAGACTGCACCCTACCAATTTACTAGGAACCAGAGACACAACTGAGCACTTTATATACACTATGGGGGTCATTCCGAGTTGATCGCTCGTTATTTTTTTCTCGCAACGGAGCGATTAGTCGCTAATGCGCATGCGCAATGTCCGCAGTGCGACTGCGGCAAGTAAATTTGCTATGCAGTTAGGTATTTTACTCACGGCATTACGAGGTTTTTTCTTCGTTCTGGTGATCGTAATGTGATTGACAGGAAGTGGGTGTTTCTGGGCGGAAACAGGCCGTTTTATGGGTGTGTGCGAAAAAACGCTACCGTTTCTGGGAAAAACGCGGGAGTGGCTGGAGAAACGGAGGAGTGTCTGGCCGAACGCTGGGTGTGTTTGTGACGTCAAACCAGGAACGAAACTGACTGAACTGATCGCAGATGCCGAGTAAGTCTCGAGCTACTCAGAAACTGCTAAGAAGTGTCTATTCGCAATTTTGCTAATCTTTCGTTCGCAATTTTGATAAGCTAAGATTCACTCCCAGTAGGCGGCGGCTTAGCGTGTGCAAAGCTGCTAAAAGCAGCTTGCGAGCGAACAACTCGGAATAAGGGCCTATGCCTGTGGCTTTGCACTCTATAAGAAATAAACTTGTGCAGTTGTTTATATAGAAAGGTCTGGTTTCCGTAATGGCTCTGATTTGTGGGCACAACTCTGGAACCCGGCAGTCCTAAGTTTATAGTAGTTTCTTATACATGACTGAATTTATAATTGAGTAGAGAGGTGTTAGAGTGTCCTCTCGGCGCTCATTACAGGAGGCTCCAGTATGCTCTCTGAGTTATCACAAGGATGCAATGGAAGAGAGACTGGGGTTGCCTAGGCGACACAGCATATTGGGCAAAGATGTCAAGGGGTTTTCACAAACTCTCTTCATTCATTGAGGCAGTAATATGTAACACCTCCCTAATTGCTGCTGAAACATATCATCCCTCATTTAATGATATATTCACAGTGACAACATTTACACCTCAATAATAAAAAAAAAAAAAAATCTTAATTTGTTTTACTTCAGTTTCACCCATAACTGAGCGACCACAGCTGAAACTTCAGGTACCACGGACGCAGAAAAGCACCGTGGTATTATCAGCTGAAAAAGATTACAAACGTAATATTTATATTCATTGTTACTCGGGGAAAAGAAAAAAGAAAACTTCGAGATTAACTGATTTTACATTAAATTTACTGTTAAGTACGGTGAAAAGGTATAATTCAATAATTTTATGAGAGAAATAATCTAAATCTTTTTTTTTATTTTTGGAACTCCTTCCCATTTTTTTTTTTTTTTTTTTAAATCTTTAAAAAAAATTAATGGAGGGGGGAAAATGCAAAAAAATAAAATAAATGTAAAAATGTTTTCTAATTTTACTGAAACGTTGCAGTTGTTCAAAGCACAACAAGATCCAATGGGATGCGGTCAAGATCCCGCCAGACGGAATCCCGGAGGTCGCAATACCGACACCGGAATCCCGACCGGCAATCCAATTACCTCTAGATTAAGCAACAACTTTAACACATCCTATTTTATCGCTGTAAATTAATTAATACAAACCTCATTAGCATTTTGCACAAGACTGGAACGGTCTATGGAGGCTGCAACATTGTATACTGTACATATTTCGCCAGAGCTGGCTGCATTTGGAAATGCAAATTCTGACCATTCCGAAACAATCAAATACGCATCAAATCCACATAAACTGTGTAACTAATTACCCCAGTAACTGATTCATTTTCCTGTCCAGCTACTGACTTGCTTTGCTGCAAGTAATGTTGCCTCCTGCTGTAAAAGCAGCGGGCAGACAAATTACTCCCCATTGCAAGGCTTTAATGGTCCTTTTTACACGGGCTGGGCTGCAGCACCCAGCGTCCGCCCCCCCAAAAAAGTTCTGTTTGTAAATAATTCTCCAACACAACAGATCTGCTTACACTTCCAGTGTTACCATCCGCATCGTGACATTACGATTAGAGATAGAATCGATTAACCCGGTGATCATGAAGTTGGATTGCAGTCAAAATCAAATACTACTATAACATATATATATATATCTAGAAAAACAAATGAGAGAGGCGCCCCTAGTGCAATACAGACAATATAGGGGCGCCTCTCTCATTTGTTTTTCTAGATTTATTGAAGATCTGTTGGAACAGCGGATCATTTTGGAGAATAGGCTGCCACCCCAGAGGATATAGGGGAAGTGCTTTGGACATTTTTAAGAACTCACTGTATAACATACGGACTACGAGAGGAAGGTTTAGTGCGCCAATTATCACCCTTTTATCTCCATATATATATATATATATATATATATATATATATATATATATATACACACACACACACACACACACACACACACTGTATAATCTGAGCGCTGGGTGGGAGGACGCGAGGCATTATTTCATCATTTTCACTAACAATGGCTCATTCCGATTGTCAGTTAATGCAGCTACGGAGAGATTGAATATAATGTGTGTGGGTGGAAGATTGCTGCAGGGGATGTGGGATAAAGTAATACACTCTACCTCAGTATGAGGATCAGCAAATGTACAGGGAGCCAAATACTTATCCTCTCATACATGAGCGTATCTATATTATAATGGGTGCAGGGTGTGTGGTGCGTATGGGCCCATGAGACCACACCCATACACTATACTTACCTCTACAGAGGCCGGGCCCTGTAGAAATCAAGGGGAAAATATGACGGCTGCTATTTTCCCAAAGATTTGTGCACGTGCATCAGAGAAATCACAGAGTGATGAGTGGGCGTTATGATCCCGGAACCCTGCGCATGTGCAGCCGACTGGCACAGTACTAGAGTCTGCACTACAACTGCACTGGCGAGACCGGGGGTGCGCGGAGACTGCACACGGGCCCCCTATTCTCTTAGACTGCCCCTGCTCTCATACCTTCATGTTGTGTCTAACAGGTGGATAAGTGAGTACCTGACTGGCACAATTATGTGCACTATAGAGTTACTATGTGTTTTGCATATATACATTTTTTGTTTTTTAAAGATATTATCGCCCAGGTCCCTGAGGAAAGGTGTGATTGGAATTTGCCATTTAGAGGTTGCATGAAATCAGCAGCTTAGTCTTATGGTGGGTACACACTAAGTGACATGCTCTATGAGCGACGTCGCCTAGTGTTTCCCCCTCCCGGGCCGGGGCAGTCGGCGGCAGTGCGTACACACTGAGCGATATGACGACCATATTGCTCAGCGACGTCACGCCGCGGCTGGGCCATGCATGCAGCTCTTTGACGGCAGTCCAAATTGAGCTGCATGCACAGCCGACAGTGAGGGTCGTTAACGACCCGAGGGGCCGCGCATTGCTCGTCGTCGCTGGCATACGTGCTTGCCGAGAAAGTGAATGACGTCGCTCAGGAAGGGTGAAAATGAGCGACGCCGTTCATTTTCTCGGCAAGTGTATATGCACTTTCAGTCTTATGGCATGGGTGTGCACACTATTTCATAATAAATGTAAAGCATATAACTACAATAATAAATAATATATAAATAAATGTAACTGCACTATCTGTATGTGACATGTAGCCTATCAGAAATATAGTGCTATACTGTACAACAGGGGTGGGGAACCTCCGGCCCGCGGGCCGTATAAGGCCCGCGAAGCCGTTTGGTCCGGCCCACCCGCTCCTCTCAGTGAGACACGCCGCCGCACAGTCCGGCGGCAGCGTGTCTCAGCTGTCACCACACGGAGGAGAGCGCGGCTATTGTCGGGCGGCGGCGTGTATGACTTGAAACCAGCCGCCGGTTCGTGAGCCAATCAGAGCTCGCGGACCGGCAGCCAATCAGGAGCCACGGCTGCCGGTCCGCGAGCTCTGATTGGCTCTCGAACCGGCGGCTGGTTTCGACTTCTTACACGCCGCCGCCCAACATAACCGCGCTCTCCTCCGTGTCCCCGCCGAAAGAAGCGGTAAGCGGGACGGGGGGTCATCTGTATACCTGGCATTGTGGGGGTCATCTGTATAACTGGCACTGTGGGGGTCATCTGTATACCTGGCACTGTGGGGGGCATCTGTATACCTGGCACTGTGAGGGGCATTTGTATACCTGGCACTCTGAGGGGCATTTGTATACCTGGCACTGTGGGGGCATCTGTATACCTGGTACTGTGGGGACATCTGTATACCTGGCACTGTGAGGGGCATTTGTATACCTGGCACTGTGAGGGGCATCTGTATACCTGACACTGTGGGGACATCTGTATACCTGACACTGTGGGGACATCTGTATACCTGGCACTGTGGGGGCATCTGTATACCTGGCACTGTGAGGGGCATTTGTATACCTGGCACTGTGGGGGCATCTGTGTACCTGGCACTGTGGGGGCATCTGTATACCTGGCACTGTGAGGGGCATTTGTATACCTGGCACTGTGAGGGGCATTTGTATACCTGGCACTGTGGGGGCATCTGTATACCTGGCACTGTGAGGGGCATTTGTATACCTGGCACTGTGGGGGCATCTGTATACCTAGCACTGTGAGGGGCATTTGTATACCTGGCACTGTGGGGGCATTTGTATACCTGGCACTGTGAGGGGCATTTGTATACCTGGCACTGTGGGGGCATCTGTATACCTGGCACTGTGAGGGGCATTTGTATACCTGGCACTATGGGGGCATTTGTATACCTGGCACTGTGGGGGCAATTGTGGATCTGGCACTGCACTATTGGGGGCATATGTGTATCACGTCCCATTTTAACTGGCCACACCCATTTTTTTGGCGCGCGCGGGGGCAGACTTGTAAGGCCCCCAAAGGATTTTATAAATATCCAAATGGCCCTCGGTAGAAAAAAGGTTCCCCACCCCTGCTGTACAATGACCCTATACTGTATGTTGTTTGGAGATTTCAATTAGACCAACAGTGGATTTAGCCATCAACGGTGCCATTTGTGACGAACAGCGATGGCATGAAGCTGGGAACCATCAATAGTTTTGCACCCATCCTTGCTAGGTAGAACGTCAGGCCACGGGCCAATCAGGTCAAGGGCAGAGGTTAGCAATACAACGTGGATGGCATGGCTCAGTGATGCAGGGTCAGAGGTTAGCAATGCATAATGGACGGCATGGCTTAGTGATGCAGGGTCAGAGGTTAGCAATACATTATGGACGGCATGGCTTAGTGATGCAGGCAGTGGCGTATCTATAATAGGTGCAGTGTGTGCTGTGCACACGGGCCCCTGGGTCCAGAGGGGGCCCACACCACACACTGCACCCATTTCTTCTATACTCACCTTTCTGGCATCTATCAGTGACTGTGTGTGGGCCCCCTCCTCTCCCGTAGCCATCACCACCGCTGCTAGCGCACTGAGCACTAGCGACTCTGGCAATTGTGCAGCGTGCATTTTTTGGAGTCCCGTGCATGCGCTGTAGACTCTGGCACCGTGCCAGAGTCTCAGTGCTGAGAGCGCTAACAGTGGCGGTGACGGCTACAGGAGAGGAGGGGGCCCACACACGGAGTCTGCACATGGGTCCCCTCCTCTCTAGGAACGCCTCTGGTTACAGGGTCAGAGGTTAGCAATACAACGTGGATAGCGTGGCTTAGCGATGCAGGAGCAGAGGTTAGCAATGCATTATGGATGGAGTGGTTTAGCAATGCAGTGTCAGAGATTAGCAATGCATTGTGGATGGCATGGCTTAGCGATGCAGGGTCAGAGGTTAGCAATACAACGTGGATGGCATGGCTCAGCGATGCAGGTGCAGAGGTTAGCAATGCATTATGGATGTAGTGGTTTAGCAATGCAGGAGCAGAGGTTAGCAATGCATTATGGATGGCATGGCTTAGCGATGCAGGAGCAGAGGTTAGCAATGCATTATGGATGGCATGGCTTAGCGATGCAGGGTCAGAGGTTAGCAATTCAACGTGGATGGCATGGCTCAGCGATGCAGGGACAAAGGTTAGCAATGCATTGTGGATGGCGTGGCTTAATGATGCAAGGACACAGCTGAGCTCCCTGCACCCTGCGTTGAGAAAAGGAAAATTGTTGGCCAAATGCCATTGATGGTGGACAACCATGATTGTCCACCATCAGCTTAGTGATGCTGGTGTTTCATCAAGATCAGTAAAGATATGCATCAGTTACCAATGCCCAAAAGAAAAGTAGTGGCTGGCAGTCCTAGCCTGAGAACTTACTGAGTGCTCTGTATTTCTGCTGCACACAATTGGGAGCCATGTGTTGGCTAGATAAGGCTGGCAGCAACTCGTTCATCCCATCCAAGTTATGAAAGAGATGCTCACTGGCAATACTGCACGCATACACACAATTACTAATTTAGGGAGCTGGAGGCCTCTCATCGTCGTAGCCTAAAGATTGTTGTCATGGCATTGCAGACAGAAACATACGCAGCTCTGCATGCTGTGCACATGCTAAATAAACCATTATCACCCTAGTGCTCTGCTCGAGAAAGAAAATCCTTTGTTATCAAAAACACAGATGACGTGCATTTACCAGGTACAACAAATACACATTGTAGCAGCGTTCTCTGCTCAGTAAGTGAGCCGTTAGGCATTCTGGCTAAATGTATATTCAGATTTGTTTTGATTTTTGTTTAAACACCTGCTATGAACAGCCAGAGAATTCACAAAAAGAAAAAGACTCTCGGAGCTGGAGATACTGATAAGTGACTGTTCCGAGTTGATTGCACGTAGCAACTTTTTGCTGCCCATGCGATCAACTAGACACCGCCTATGGGGGGGGGGGGGGGGGGGGGGGGAGTCTATTTCTGCATCGAATTGACGTCAGACATCCGCCCTCCAAACGCCTGGACACGCCTGCGTTGGACTCATCACTCCCACGAAAACGGTGAGTTGCCGCCAGGATTCGCCTTCTTCCTGTCAATCTGCTTGCTGTCGCCGCTTCGACCACTTTCTTCGCTAGCAACGTCGCTGCCTGGCGATGGCCGTCGCCAGGCAACGACGCGCCTGCGCAATGCGGCCACCGTGCATGCGCAGTTCCGACCCGATTGCATGGCTGCGAAGAAGCGAAGCGTGCGATTGGGTCGGAATGACCCCCTGAGTTTTTATTATTATCCATCTTCATCTCCCACACCATTAGATTCCTATACGTCATTCTGGTTCCCAATGTCACTTGTTTTATCCACACTGCGTGGCCTCATGTGTGCTACCTGCTCTTCTTAGTCTATGGGTTAGCATATATAGATGCAGGTGCACTAACCTTGGAGAGAAGTACCAACCAATCAGCGCCTGTCATTTTTCAAAAACAGCATGCAACATGGCAGTTAGGAGCTGTCTGGCTGGTACTTTGGGGTCTATTTACTAAGCCTTGACTGGAGATAAAGTATGAACCAATCAGCTCCTAGCTGTCATTTTTCAAACCCAGTCTGTGACATGGCAGGTAGGAGCTGATTGGCTGTTACTTTATCTCCATTCAAGGCTTAGGGGGATGTGTACTAAGCAGTGATAAAAGTGTAGAAGTGAGCCAGTTGAGAAGTTGTCCATGGCAACCAATCAGCTGCTCTGTATACTTTTATAGTATGCAAATTATAAATGTTACGTCAATGCTGATTGGTTGCCATGGCTCACTTCTCCACTTTTATCACTGCTTAGTACATGACCCCTTTAGCTCTCTCTACTTTATCACTATCCAAGGCTTAGCACATCTGACCCAGAATCTCTTACCAATGATAACTGGTTAAGAAGTAAGGCCTACATTTATCAAGCGTTGGAGAGTGATAAATTGCACAGTGCTAAAGTACCAACCAATCAGCTCCTAACTGCCAGGTTACAGGCTGTGTTTGAAAAATGACAGTTAGGAGCTGATTGGTTGATACTATATCACCGTGCAATTTATCACTCTCCAAGGCTTGATAAATCTGGGCCTAAGTCTCTTTAAAGTGCTTTCAATCTTGTAGATGTTTGTAATTCATCAGCTTGTACCTGGCTAGAACATGGTTGCACTCCCATTAAAACTAGGCAAGCAATTCTGCTGTACTTCCCCTATACAAAAATAAAGGTGGATCTCCGCTTGTATTCAGAGATGGGCAAATCTATATGAATGCACCGCTACTATCCATCTGCTGGTGAAAGCACCCGGAATCACTATCGGCGCACATTTGCACCATCCCTTTCCTTGGTGCAAGAGATCAGTCTTAAATCAGGTGGATCTCTTCATACACTCACTTCTGAATACTGTAGCCTGCAATTCTGACTACACGCCCAGGACACTCGTATTTTCTATGTGCAAATGCCCAGTTCCTGCCTAGTAACACCTGCTCAGCCGCAAGTGGACATCATATATATATATATATATTTCATTTATAGCGCTGTACATACAGCACACATTAGAACAATACAGGGAACACAGAACTTAACAATACAGATACAGAAAAACTACAGCTGAGATGTAGGGAAGTAAAGGACTAATCGGCGTAATACTAGGGTCGGGCAGCCGTTGGAAGAGATAACTGGCTGCGAGCGAGAGGAGATGCGGGTATAGACAGTCGCTGAGTATGAGAACGCTGTAATTGAAGTGCGAGAGAAGAGGACTGTGAGAACAGGAGGGAAGAGGGCCCTGCTCCAAGGATCTCACAATCTAGGGGGAGGGGGAGACAGCCAGGTGACATGAGGTGCAAGCAAGCAGAAGGTGGCATGATGGCAGGAAGTAAGCGAGGTAGAGATGGCTAAGACATGAGGCAGGAAGTTGGGAGAGTGGCCTCAAGATTAAGTTATACGGAAGGGAACGCTTTAATGAATGTGGGTTTTCTGTGCCCGTGTGAAGCTTTGCAAGGTCAATAATAGAGTGAGGGAGCTTGTTCCAGTGAAGGGGGCAGCACGGACAAAATCTTAGATTCGCGCATAGGATGCAGTGACCAGGGTAGGGCAGAGGTGGCGGTCATTGGCCAACCGGAGAGGGTGGGAGGGAATACTGTATGTAGGGAGATGAGGTTGGAGATGGAGGGAGCAGTGTAGTTAGAGAGGGCCTTGTTCGTGAGGGTGAGGCGTGTGAAGAGGATTCTGTCGGGGAATGGGAGCCAGTGCAGGTTATTTTGATAAGGGAGTGGCAGATGTGGAGCGGCGGGAGAGAGGAAGATAAGTCTAGCTGCGGAGCTGAGAACAGATCGGAGTGGAGGAAGATGGGAGAGTGGGAGAGGAGAATGTTGCAATAGTCAAGCCATAAGATGACCAGTGAGTGGATAATAAGTTTAGTCACACTCTGGGAGAGGAATGGCCTGATGCGAGCGATGTGCGTAGCTGGAACTGACAGGATTCATATATACAGTATATAGGGTTCATTGTATTGTACCTGTTTTCCAAAGCCAGATCCAAGTTTTAAAGATTTGCCCCTGAATGTGTCCCTATTTTTCAGTACTGAACAAAACACAATAACACCTCTCTTATTTTATAGGTTAGAAGCCTTTGTTACCATCTATTGTTATTCAACTCTATTCTATTTCAGTTCTCATTTTTCAAGAAAACATAAATACGCACTGGCAACAAGAAGACCAGAATTCTCCCAGAATACTATGACAGATACAATCTAAAAACACTAAAACATTTTTCACATTATCTAGGCTTTATGAAATCGTTATTTTTTTTTATAATGGAACATTTACAATGCAACATCAAAGCTGCTTGTAATTAACTACAGTAAACAAGATACGATGGTGGATCCCAGTGTCACAATGTCTGAAGACTGCATCACCTGCAACATGGTTAGGTGCACCGGTTAGGCAGCATATACCTGGAAATTATTTTCAAACTACTAAAGGCACCTGGCATCACCTCAGTGTCTGCCGCTGTTCCAACCCAATCTCCTCTCTATCTGGCAAATCTGCTGCTCTGCTCCCACTCTGTCCCACTCTGACATCTCTCTACCTGCTGCTCCGTCCTGTCCTGCCCCCTCTCTGCTTGCTGCTCTGTCCTGTCCTGCCCCCTCTCTGCTTGCTGCTCTGTCCTTTCCTGCCCCCTCTCTGTTTGCTGCTCTGCCTTTCCTGCCCCCTCTCTGCTAGCTGCTCTGTCCTTTCCTACTTGCTGCTCTGTCCTGTCCTGCCCTGCCCCCTCTCTGTTTGCTGCTCTGCCTTTCCTGCCCCCTCTCTGCTAGCTGCTCTGTCCTTTCCTGCCCCCTCTCTGCTTGCTGCTCTGTCCTTTCCTGCCCCCTCTCTGTTTGCTGCTCTGTCCTTTCCTGCCCCCTCTCTGTTTGCTGCTCTGTCCCGTTCCGCCCCCTCTCTGCTTGCTATTCTGTCCTTTCCTGCCCCCTCTTTGTTTGCTGCTCTGTCCCGTCCTGCCCCCTCTCTGTTTGCTGCTCTGTCCCGTCCTGCCACCTCTGTTTGCTGCTCTGTCCCACTCCGCCCCCTGCTCTCTCCTGCACCTCCCTCCCGCTCAGTCCCTCCCCCGCATTCCCGACAGAGCGTTATGCCTCCTCTCCTGGTTCATGCAAGGCTAGGGTCTGTCCCGTCCCACTAGCAGAGGGAGCCATTGGAGACGGAACAGACCATAGTAGATTACTATATAGATATATGGTAACAAGTCAGAAGTTTTAGTTAAAAACAATTCTCTTACTTGGTGAGGTGAAGTACGATGAAGTTGTTTGGTTCTCATCTGCAGTCAGCACAGGACAGAGGGTAATACTGAGGTAAAGAATTTGGGAAGAGAGCCACCCGTTCATGTTTACCTAAAACGGAAAATACATTTTATATATCTTTTCAAAAACTGTCTTTTCAGCATTATTAAATCAATAACATTTTTAAAGTTAAAATATAAATTCAACTAGATCCCCTCTTTTTTTTTAAGAAGTACTGTATGAGCATTTTTATGATATTGATGGTCACACAGATGGAACATCCAACTGCTTCAAGGTGGCAATACACATAAGTTATACAGGAGACTCGCAACACTGCCACACAGGGGGGACATCCCATTGCTTGTAGGTGTGAATGCACATAAGAGGCACATTCCGCTGTCACACAGGTGGGACACCCCCGCTGTCACACACAGGTGGGACACAACACCATCAAATAGGTGGAACTCCCCACAGCTTTTAGGCACGAATGTACACAAATTACACAGGAGGCGCACCGAACAGACACACAAGTGGGACACTTCACTGTCACCTATGTGAGACACCCTACTGTTGGGATGGGGTCGGGTGACCATCGGTTGGGATCCCGGCGGTCAGCATACTGACTCTATGATTCCACCTGCCAGTATGCCGGCGCGCGGGGGGAGCGAGCGCAACAAAGCCCCTTGCGGGCTTGGTGGCTCACTGCGCTTGCCACAGGTTCTATTCCCGCTCTCTGAATCTCGTAGACACCCATGAGTGGGAATAGTCCCTGCTAGTCGACATGCCAAGTGTCGGCATTTGAAGTGGACGGGATTCTGGTGTCGGTATCCTAGCCGACGGGATCCCGACAGCCGGTTACATGACTGCATCCCCTACTGTCATATACAGTAAGTGGGAAACCTCCCCGCTTGGCAGCGGACACAACAAGCACATTACTAGTGACAGTGCCCCTTTAACAGCTTTGTGACAATAGAGTCTTAAGAAAACTGAACGAGCAGCCAATGATCCAATCTCATATTAAAAGTGTAACGTGTACACACCAGGTAACATTTTATACGGTATTTCTGAAATAATAAGATTTTAAACCTACCGGTAAATCTTTTTCTCCTAGTCCGTAGAGGATGCCGGGGACTCCATAAGGACCAGGTGGAATAGACGGGCTCCGCAGGAGACATGGGCACTAAAAAGAACTTTAGATATGGGTGTGCACTGGCTCCTCCCTCTATGCCCCTCCTCCAGACCTCAGTTAGAGAAACTGTGCCCAGAGGAGACGGACAGTACGAGGAAAGGATTTTTGTTAATCCAAGGGCAAGATTCATACCAGCCCACACCATCCACACCGTATAACATGGAACCAGTTAACAGTATGAAACAAAACAGCATCAGCCCGCGCCTGATCAAAACTGTAACATAACCCTTATGTAAGCCAAAACTATATACAAGTCTTGCAGAATTTAGTCCGCACTGGGACAGGCGCCCAGCATCCTCTACGGACTAGGAGAAAAAGATTTACCGGTAGGTTTAAAATCTTATTTTCTCTTACGTCCTAGAGGATGCTGGGGACTCCGTAAGGACCATGGGGATTATACCAAAGCTCCAAAACGGGCGGGAGAGTGCGGATGACTCTGCAGCACCGACTGAGCAAACATGAGGTCCTCATCAGCCAGGGTATCAAACTTGTAGAACTGTGCAAAGGTGTTTGAACCCGACCAAGTCGCCGCTCGGCAAAGCTGTAATGCCGAGACACCTCGGGCAGCCGCCCAAGAAGAGCCCACCTTCCTAGTGGAATGGGCCTTTACTGAATTTGGTAACGGCAATCCAGCCGTAGAATGAGCCTGCTGAATCGTGTTACAGATCCAGCAAGCAATAGTCTGCTTAGAAGCAGGAGCGCCAAACTTGTTGGCTGCATACAGGACAAACAGTGCCTCTGTTTTCCTAACCCGAGCCGTTCTGGCTACATACATTTTCAATGCCCTGACCACATCAAGGGACTCGGAATCCTCCAAGTCCCGCGTAGCCACAGGCACCACAATAGGTTGGTTCATATGAAAAGAGGAAACCACCTTAGGCAAAAATTGAGGACGAGTCCGCAACTCAGCTCTATCCACATGGAAAATCAGATTGGGGCTTTTATGAGATAAAGCCGCCAACTCAGACACTCGCATTGCCGATGCCAAGGCCAACAACATGACCACTTTCCAAGTGAGATACTTTAATTCCACAGTTTGAAGAGGCTTAAACCAGTTAGACTTAAGGAACCGCAACACCACGTTAAGGTCCCATGGTGCCACAGGAGGCACAAAAGGAGGCTGGATATGCAGCACTCCCTTCACAAAAGTCTGGACTTCTGGGAGAGAAGCCAATTCCTTCTGAAAGAAAATGGATAGGGCCGAAATCTGAACCTTAATGGAGCCTAATTTTAGGCCCAAATTCACTCCAGTCTGTAGGAAGTGAAGGAAACGGCCCAGATGGAATTCTTCCGGAGGAGCATTTCTGGACTCACACCAAGACACATACTTCCTCCATATATGGTGATAATGTTTTGCTGTCACGTCCTTCCTAGCCTTTATCAGAGTAGGAATGACCTCATCCGGAATGCCCTTTTCCGCTAGGATCCGGCGTTCAACCGCCATGCCGTCAAACGCAGCCGCGGTAAGTCTTGGAACAGACAGGGCCCCTGTTGTAACAGGTCCTCTCTGAGAGGAAGAGGCCACGGATCTTCTGTGAGCATTTCCTGCAGATCCGGATACCAGGCCCTTCGAGGCCAAGTTGGAACAATGAGAATTGTCTGTACTCCTCTTCGTCTTATGATTCTCAATATCTTGGAGATGAGAGGAAGAGGAGGGAACACATAGACCGACTGGAACACCCACGGTGTCACCAGGGCGTCCACTGCTACTGCCTGAGGGTCCCTTGACCTGGCGCAATACCTCGAAAGTTTCTTGATGAGGCGTGACGCCATCATGTCTATATGAGGCAGTCCCCACTGACTTGCAATCTCTGCAAACACTTCCTGATGAAGTCCCCACTCTCCTGGATGTAGATCGTGTCTGCTGAGGAAGTCCGCTTCAAAGTTGTCCACTCCCGGAATGAAGACTGCCGTCAGAGCGCTTACATGATTTTCCGCTCAACGAAGAATCCTGGCGGCTTCTGCCATTGCCACTCTGCTCCTTGTTCAGCCTTGACGGTTTACATGAGCCACTGCGGTCACGTTGTCTGACTGAATCAGAACCGGTAGGTCGCGAAGCAAATTCTCCGCTTGACGAAGGCAGTTGTATATGGCCCTTAATTCCAGTACGTTGATGTGTAGACAAGCCTCCTGGCTTGACCATAGACCTTGGAAGTTTCTTCCCTGTGTGACTGCTCCCCATCCTCGGAAGCTCGCGTCCGTGGTTACCAGAACCCAGTCCTGAATGCCGAACCTGCGACCCTCTAGAAGGTGAGCACTCTGCAGCCACCACAGGAGAGATACCCTGGCCCTGGGGGACAGGCTGATCATCTGATGAATCTGTAGATGCGACCCGGACCACTTGTCCAGAAGGTCCCACTGAAAAGTCCTTGCATGGAACCTGCCGAATGGAATGGCCTCGTAAGACGCCACCATCTTTCCCAGGACTCGAGTGCAGTGATGCACCGACACCCTTTTTGGCTTCAAGAGGTCCCTGACCAAGTTCAGGAGTTCTTGGGCCTTTTCCATCGGGAGAAAAACCCTTTTCTGGTCTGTATCCAGAATCATGCCTAAGAAAGGCAAACGGGTCGTTGGAACCAACTGTGACTTCGGGAGATTGAGAATCCAGCCGTGCTGCTGCAACACCCTCAGGGAGAGTGCCACGCTGTTCAGCAACTGCTCTCTTGATCTCGCTTTTATTAGGAGATCGTCCAAGTACGGGATAATTGTGACTCCTTGCTTGCGCAGGAGCACCATCATTTCCGCCATTATCTTGGTGAAAATCCTCGGGCCGTGGAAAGCCCAAACGGCAACGTCTGAAATTGGTAATGACAATCCTGTACAGCAAATCTCAGGAACGCCTGATGAGGCGGATATATGGGGACATGAAGGTATGCATCCTTTATGTCCAGGGACACCATATAATCCCCCCCTTCCAGGCTGGCGATGACCGCTCTGAGTGATTCCATCTTGAACTTGAACCTTTTTAAGTATAGGTTTAAGGATTTTAAATTCAGAATTGGTCTGACCGAACCGTCCGGTTTCGGGACCACAAACAGGGTTGAGTAATACCCCATCCCCTGCTGAAGCAGGGGAACCTTGACCACCACTTGTTGAAGACACAATTTTTGAATTGCTGCTAAAACTACCTGGATGCTGCTAAAACTACCTGGATGGGGAAGAAGCCGGTAGGGCTGATTTGAAAAACCGGCGAGGAGGCACCTCTTCGAATTCCAGCTTGTAACCCTGGGAAACAATGTCTATTGCCCAGGGATCCACCTGTGATTGAACCCAGACGTGGCTGAAAAGTCGAAGACGTGCCCCTACTGGAGCGGACTCCCTCAGTGGAGCCCCAACGTCATGCGGTGGATTTTGTAGAAGCCGGGGAGGACTTCTGCTCCTGGGAACTAGCTGTAGTTGGCAGCTTTTTCCCCTTGCCCTTACCTCTGGCAAGAAAGGAAGATCCCCGTACTCTCTTGGATTTATGCGACCGAAAGGACTGCATCTGATAATGTGGCGTTTTCTTAGGCTGTGAGGAAACATACGGTAAAAAAGTTGATTTACCTGCAGTAGCTGTGGAAACCAGGTCCGTGAGACCTTCCCCAAATAAGTCCTCACCCTTGTAAAGCAAAACCTCCATATGCCTCTTCGAGTCGGCATCATTCGTCCATTGTCGGGTCCATAGGGCTCGCCTAGCAGAAATCGCCATCGCGTTGGCTCTGGAACCCAGTAGCCCAACGTCTCTCTGAGCATCTCTCATATACAGGACAGCATCCTTAATATGACCCAAGGTCAATAAAATGGTTTCCTTATCCAGCGTATCAATATCAGCAGGTATCTGTCCACGCTGCTATAGCGCTACAAACCCAAGCCGATGCTATCGCCGGTCTGAGTAATGTACCAGTATGTGTGTAAATAGACTTCAAGGTAGTCTCCTGTCTGCGATCAGCAGGATACTTGAGGGCTGCGGTATCCTGAGACGGCAGCGCTACCTTTTTGCATAAGCGTGTCAACGCTTTGTCCACCCTTGGGGAGGATTCCCACCGTATCCTGTCCTTTGTCGGGAAAGGATACGCCATAAGAATCCTCTTGGGAATCTGCAGTTTCTTGTCTGGAGTTTCCCAAGCCCTTTCAAACAACTCATTTAGCTCATGAGAAGGGGGAAAAGTAACCTCAGGCTTCTTTTCTTTAAACATGTGTATCCTCGTGTCAGGTACCGAGGGGTCATCTGTTATATGCAACACATCCTTTATTGCAATAATCATATAATGAATACTTTTAGCCAATTTAGGCTGCAACTTCGCATCATCATAGTCGACACTGGAGTCAGAATCCGTGTCGGTATCAGTGTCAACTACTTGGGATAGTGGGCGCTTCTGAGACCCAGAAAGTCCCTGCGTCATAGTGAAAGGCAGGGATTGACTGCCTGTACATTCCCTGGACTCCGCTTTGTCCAACCTCTTGTGTAATAAATTCACATTTGCATTTAAAACATTCCACATATCCAACCAATCAGGTGTTGGCGTTGCCGACGGAGACACCACACTCATTTGCTCCAACTCCTCCTTAGAAGAGCCCTCCGCTTCAGACATGCCGACACACGCGTACCGACACCCCACACACTCAGGGAAATCTCTAATCTGGAGACAGTTCCCCAACAAGGCCCTTTGGAGAGAAAGAGAGAGAGTATGCCAGCACAAACCCAGCGCCAATGACCCTGGAAAAATCCCAGATATATAGCGCTTTTCTTTATATAATAACTGCGCCAAATTATGTGCCCCCCCCCCTTCTTTAAAACCCTCTGTCACCGTGTTCAGCAGGGGAGAGTCCGGGGAGCCAGCTTCCCAGCGGTGTGCTGTGGAGAAAATGGCGCTGGTTAGTGCTGAGAGATCAAGCTCCACCCCCTCAGCGGCGGGCTTCGGTCCCGCTCGATTTCTTCAAAACTGGTGGGGGATTTAAATATACAGCCCGCAGAGCCTATATATCTATACTGGCCAGTCCTAGAGGTTTATTATTGCTGCCCAGGGCGCCCCCCCCTGCGCCCTGCACCCATCAGTGCCTGCCGCTGTGTGTGGGAGCAATGGCGCGCAGCGGTAACGCTGCGCGTTACCTCTGAGAAGATCTGAAGTCTTCTGCCGGCTCTGAAGTCTTCTATCTTCTTATACTCACCCGGCTTCTATCTTCCGGCTCTGTGAGGAGGACGGCGGCGCGGCTCCGGGACGAACAGCGAGGGGAGACCTGCATTCCGACTCCCTCTGGAGCTAATGGTGTCCAGTAGCCTAAGAAGCAGAGCCTAGCATTTAAGTAGGTCTGCTTCTCTCTCCTCAGTCCCACGATGCAGGGAGCCTTTTGCCAGCAGGGCTCCATGAAACTAAAAAAAACTAACAAAATTCTTTCTTTCAGAGAAACTCAGGAGAGCTCTCTGTAATGCACCCAGTCTCCTCTGGGCACAGTATCAAACTGAGGTCTGGGGGAGGGGCATAGAGGGAGAAGCCAGTGCACACCCATATCTAAAGTTCTTTTTAGTGCCCATGTCTCCTGCGGAGCCCGTCTATTCCCCCTGGTCCTTACGAAGTCCCCAGCATCCTCAAGGACGTAAGAGAAAAAGAGGTATTTCATTTCCATCCATATAATTATATACACACATGCATTTGGTAGACTTCTGAAGACAAAGCACATGCTACATACATGAAAACACATATACTAGTGTTCATTCTAGCACCCTGCACCTTTCAAATCCTGTGCAGTTCCTCTTTCCTGCCTGGGGTGTCGCTCTCTGCCCTGGTGCTTCTCGGCACACACAGGTCTGTATCACAACACTGAGTAACAGATCAGAGTGTGCTGAGAAGCACCACAGCAGAAGAGACACCCCAGGCAGGAAAGAGGAACTTACTGATTTTGAAAGGCGCAGGGTGCTAGAATGAACACTACATATACTGCAGCACCAAGTAGTTATACCTGTAGTCTATGATGGTTCAAAAGGGGGGCGCTGCAGCGCAGTCCAAAATCTAAAATAGGGGAGCCACACTAACTGCCGTCCCCAAACATCGCCGGCGGGACTCACTGGCAGTTGGTGTGGCGCCCCTATTTGAATTTTGGACTGTGCTGCAGCCCCACCTCTGCCACTGGCTGCAGTGTATACGGAAAGTTTTGGCCAGACACGTTTGACATCTTCAGGATCTACAGGACTGATCTAAACTGTACCGAAACGTATGAATTTGACCCCATTCCGGAGATGGTTGGGAGTCATGATACTGATACAACATTAACATACGATTAGCTAAATACAAACTGACACAAGCATCCTGTGACTTCTGTACAGCCAGTTTGCAAGTAAAACAAGATAAATAGATACAGACCGCAATCTACAGTATGGGACTGCACATCTATCATAGAATAGAGATAATAATGTGACATTTATATATATAGCAAGGATTGTGGGACGGCTAGAATGACACCTTCTTCTGCAGCAAGGATCACACGACCAATAAAACCACCAATGCTTAATAAAGACACAGGGACAAAACCCGAGTTGCACATAAGTCACCAACAACTGCATTAATACTAATATTAGCATATTTGCAGAGTAGCGCACCCCCCCCCCCCCCCCCACTCCTTCCCCACCACCACCACCACCTATGCATCAGCTTGTGGCAGTAGCAGTCATCATAATCCGCATTCAACTGCACCAGCCCTATACCTGGTGCAAGAGATCCGGCTGAAATCTGATGGATCGCTGTGTACCCACAACTCTGTACATCCCACAATTCAGTTTACATGCCTGCAACAAGCCCTCGGGAATAATCAGCCTACGGGATAACACCCAGTTGCCACTCATCACGCACCGGCTATTAGAAATGTGGTTCCTAATGTGCATAATTCTGCCCTGGAGAGGTAGGTGCAGAATCCTTCAACAGCACAGAGTATCAGGACAACGTGGGTCATTCCAAGTTGATCGCTCACTAGCTACTTTTTGCAGCGCTGCGATCGGATAGTCGCCGCCTATGGGGGAGTGTATTTTCTTTGTTAAATACATCACTCAGCAACGATCCGCTTTGTACCCGTACGACGTGCCTGCGCATTGCGGTGCATATGCATGCGCAGTTTTGCCAAGTTTTAACCTGATCGCAGGGCTGCAAAAAGTTGCTAGCGAGCGATCAACTTGGAATGACCCCCCAATCTCAAGATGACACATGATAATTGTGGTGTTAAACATACAGTCTGTAAAAGGGTAATGCTGACCTAGCAACGCCTGGTGAATAATGGCGAGCCAGCCAGGTTCTATACATTCGTTACACATGTACAAATAAATGTCCTCATTCAGAATCATTGTGCATGGTCATTATAAGGAAGGCAGCCGTCACATTCCAGTGTCAGCTTTCCAAAAAATGCATGTTTAATAAAGATTTTACTCTCAAGGTATAAAGAAGAAGTTCAGCCTTCTCGTCCGCTGCAACCACCTATTCCATGATCCACATTAACAAGCTTCTTATTCTAAAATATCGTACTTCGTAGTCTTAAATCATCAAGCCAAGCACTCAATAGCATGTTATAATATGACTTCCAGAGGACCTCTCCAGTATGCTTTTTATAAAGACCTTATTATAGTACAGGGCATTACTGCAATTCCGTCAATGAATGTAAATTGAAGCGTATGGCCATGCCATTTTATTTATATGATAGATGTATTTGTGAAAGCTGTTTATTACACTACAAGTATCCGCTGCATTTAATCTCATGTCTGTTATTTTATACCCGTCTGCTGTGGGGTTACAGTATATACGTAAGATGATAAGACAAAGACCCATACAAGTGTGTTCCCACAGCTGGCCCGTTAATGCTTGCAGGGATCCTACTAGGAATAATGGAAGAGCTGTGTTCTAGGCAAAATGTTTCACATTCAAGCGCTGTCCAGTTCTGCGTCTCAGAATTCAGTGGTGGGTGACACAAAACAGGATCACACTGTTGTCCCAACTGCATAATAATCACCACTTGTCTTTTTGCCTTGGTGTTTAAGCTATTATAAAATACTTATTCATTTTCAGTTGTTCTTATTTTTAGCAGATATAGATGAGAAACATAATAATGAAATTTTATTATTTAGTATAGAAGCAAATTCATTATATGTGAGTTTTTAGGCATATTATTATTACTGCTATTATTAGACTTTATTTACTTAGGATAAATAAATATGCATAGTAACAAATGGGAGCATAAAAACGGACACATAATAAACAGAAATAATACAAACACAACCACAGAGTCACCAACGTGGGAACACTACTGACACTTATGTGGGCATAGTGCCGACACATAATAAATAACAGTGACACAAATCAAAAATACATGGGGGAGGGGGGGGGGGGGGGAGAGACACATTAGGAGGGAGGGCCCTGCTCGCACAAGCTTAGTGATGTGGGAGAGAAGGCCTGGTTAGGTAGGGGTGTGGTTCATTAGGTTGACATGAGTTAGGTCGACATACATTGGGTCAACCACGCTTGGTCGACATGGTCATTATGTCGACATGGAAAAAGGTCGACATGTTTTGTTACTTTTGTCGTTTTCTTCGTAAAGTGACTGGGAACCCCAATTAGTGCACCGTGTCCCCTCACATGCTTCAGGCAAGGTTCCTCACTGCGCTTAGCACAGGTTACTATTCCCAATCATAGTCCACGTGGATCTTAAAGTACGAAAAATGTCAAAAAAATATTTTTAAAAAATGTGATAAAACTCATGTCTACCTTTTTCCATGTCGACCTAATGACCATGTCGACCTAATGACCATGTCGACCTAGTGATCATGTTGACCTAATGCATGTCGACCAAACGTGGTCGACCCAATGTATGTTGACCTAACTCATGTTGACCTAATGACCACCATCCGTTAGGCAGAGATCAGGTGCACAAGGGTGAGTGAGTTTTGTGAGACCACCTAAAGCAGGGATGGGGAACCTTCGGCCCTCCAGCTGTTGTTGAACTACACATACCAGCATGCCTTGCTACATGTTTGCTATTTGGCCATGCTAAAACGGTTGCAGGGCATGCTGGGATGTGTAGTTCAACAACAGCTGGAAGGCTGAAGGTTCCCCATCCCTGACCTAAAGCAATAGATATTAAGGGAGAGTTAACAGAATGAAGGAGGGCATTCCATAGGTAGGGGGCAGCGCAGGAGAAGTCTTGGAGGCGAGGGTGAGAGGTGGTAATCAGAGAGTCGGAAAGGCCTGATGACCAAGGGAAGGGGGTGGGTGGCAGAGTTTATTGAGGTTAGAGATATAGGAGGTACAGGAGAGAGCTTTGAAGGTTAGGGTGAGAAGTTCAAACTGGATCCTGTAGGGAGCAGGAAGCCTGCGGAGGGATTGGCAGAGGAGGAGACAGAACGGCATGACAGAAAGATCAGTCTACAGTAGCAGCAGCGTTAAGGTGAGATTGGAGTGGAGAGAGGCGGATGGAAGTTAATGCTTGCAGGTTATGCTGCTAGGGGAAAGTCTTTCTATAAGGAAGGGGATACAGTATAGTGGATGCAGCCCGAGTAAAGTCCTGGGATAAGAAGAAAGTAATGAGTGTCGCTCAGAATATGGCCAGAGCTGTGGAGACAGCAGAACAGATGTACGTTGCTGCAAATGTTTTAAAGACTCTTCATGTTAGAAGAAGCATTATATATTGGAATCAGTAAAGCACTAGCACATAGGGCATATCATGCATTTCTGAATGTGGCCCTAACTCACGATTTACAGCAAGCTGTAGGCGCACCACGGCCGATATACACAACTTAGAACAGGTGCAAATGATTCTGGGTCATACGCATTTCACTCATTTCTCACTAGCGACAGAATGGGCCCTAACGGGTGGCAACAGGAGAGTTGCTGTTAAGTGGAGTGTCCCATGGGCGTATGGTCAGTATTGCTACTTATTCTGCGTTGTGCATATTCAGAGTGCACATCAGTTTCACTCACATCTATGGCACCAAGCGTGGGTAGGTGTAAGTGTTGCTACTAGCAACGTCGGCTGCTCAAACGACCGGGGGGAGGAGAAGGGGGGGGGGGGGGGGATGCTGCCGTATAGATGAGTATAACTCAGAATACAGTTGGACAGTCTGATCACTGGAGGCGGCCACAATTGCAGCCGCACTACTGTACATGCGACTCAGAATGAGCGCTGCAGCGTTTAGCAAAAGAGGCAGCAGCAAAAAATGATAATATTCTGTAGATAATTATATCTCTTTATGAACGATTCAGTTTGAGGACATCCAGGATAAAATCTCGTAGAGCCATATAAATCTATGTACAGAGAGTAATGGCCTCCCTCTCCCAGAATGTCCGGGAGACTCCAGAAATTTGTGTAGCTCTCCCTTACTCCTGGAGGCGTAGACCAGCCTCCCACATTTGGCAAAATGCGTTATCATGGCCCCACTCCCATAAGTCACTTTTTATGTATCTTGTAATGTAAGGACAGAGGTTTGTGAGATGATCTGAGTGTAGAGATATATCCTGCACTTTCATCAGAATAAAACATTAAAAACTATGAATGGCTTCTTTACTTTATAGACCTTTAAATCATTAGAAAGTCTCCATTAGTGAAGGCAGTTTTGTCACTGAAACATTTAATTAAGTTCCAGTAAAAGCGTTCTGGAGCAGCGTCTGATGGCAGAATAATGGCCCCCTGGCTATGTTTGTCACGTAAGAAAGAAAAAGACAAAATCAGCTCGGTTAATTGCATGTGTCAATTTATGACATGGGTACTAAGTACACAAAGAGAAGTCATTGATATGCTAATTTGATAGCACAGACAGAGTCATTTGTATATGAGCTTGGGGCGGACTAAATTATTTATCAACTGCCACAGATGATCCTAAATGTAATAATAATAATAATGGTACTAATAATAAAAAGTACATTGATAAAATAATTATAAAATACTTGAAAGTGGTTTTATTTTGTGCACATACTTTGCATTCAGCTACTGTACATACACTATTAGCATCTAACAATCTGATGTAGTTAAACGTGTAATACAGCTACATTCAGAGATTATTACATTTTATTTGTAAGGCGCCACGAGCGGTTCACAGCGCCATACAAACGGCAGACATTAGAACAATACAAGGTAGACAGAACTTAACATTACAGTAACTGAAAAACTAAAACAGAGCACAGGTAACAATTAGCACCACAGTCCTCAGTACACAATGCAGCTGAGATGTAAGGAAGCAAAGGAGTAATTGGCGTAATACTAGGGACGGGCAGCCGTTGGAAGAGATGAACGCTGATGAGTGAGAGGAGATGCGGGTATAGATGGTCACTGAGTAGGAGAGAGCTGTAATTGAAGTGCGAGGGAAGAGGTCTGTGAGAACAGGAGGGGAGCGGGCCCCGCTCCAAGGAGCTCACAATCTAGGGGGAGAGTGAGGACAGACAGGTGACATGAGGTACGAGCATACGGAAGGTGGCGTGATGGCAGGAAGTAAGCGAGGTAGAGATGGCCAAGACATGAGGCAGGGAGTTAGGAGAGCGTCCTCGAGACTAGGTTATGCGGAAGGGTACGCTTTGATGAGCAGGTGGGTTTTTTGTGCCCGTTTGAAGCTTTGCAAAGTCAGGGAGAGTCTACTAGAGCAAGGGAGCTTGTTTCAGTGAAGGGGGCAGCACAGGCAAAATCTTGGATTTGCACACAGGATGCAGTGACCAGGGTAGAGGAGAGGTGACGGTTATTGGCCGACCAAGGAGTGTGGGAGGGAATATGTAGGGAGATGAGGTTGGAGATTTAGGGAGCGGTGGAGTTAGAGAGGGCCTTGTATGTGAGGGTGAGGAGTTTGAAGAGGATTCTATAGGGGAATGGGAGCCAGTGCAGGTTTCTGCAGAAGAAGAGTAGCAGATGTGGAGTGTCGGGAGAGGAAGATAACTCTAGCTGCGGAGCTGAGAACAGAACTGAGTGGAGTGAGACAGGAGCATGAGAGGCCAGTGAGGAGACTGTTGCAATAGCTGAGCCGTGAGATGACCTGTGAGTGGATAATATGTTTAGTTGCACTCTGGGAGAGGAACGGCCTGATGCGAACAATGTTGCGTACCTGGAACCGGCAGGATAGAGCCAGAGACTGGACGTGGGGTGCGAAGGAGAGGGAGGAGTCAAGAGTAACGCCCAAGCAGCGGAGTTAGGGAACAGGGGAGATGATGGTGTTGTCAACAGTGATAAAGATACTGGGGGAGGGTGGAGACTCTGGAGGGGGGAAAGATGAGAAGTTCAGATTTGTCCATGTTGAGCTTCAGGGAGCGCTCAGACATCCTGGAGGAGATGGCGGAGAGGCAGCTGTGTACAAGGGAGAGGGCAGAGGAGGAGAGGTCAGAAGAGGAGAGGTATAGTTGCGCATAGTCAGATATAGCATGGACGTAGTAACGTGTGCTTGGACACAAGCTGTTCCGCTACATATTATAGAAGTGCACCCCTTTTCTCCTCACTGGTGGGCAATGGAGAAGGTTGAGTGTAACAATATAAAAGCAGGCATCACACAGCCACGGGATGTGGTGAGGAGATCGACGGTCACGTAACCTCCCCCTACATCCCACATTCTCACAATCCCGACGGTCGGAATGCAGACCAACAGGGACTATACCCACTCGTGGGTGTGGCGAGCGCAGCAAGCCCGCAAGGGTCTTGTTTTGCTCGCCCTACCCCCCGCTGCCGGGATCCTGGCGTCGGTATGATGACCGCCGGTCAAGCATACCTCACCCCACAGCCACATAGTGAGAGGCAGGTCACCCGGTTAGACAACCTAGGTCTTGGCCGCCCGCTGCTGCCACCAGCTGCACATCTACAGTATAGTGTAGGCAGGCTTGCCAACGCATAACTCATTAGTGAAAAGAGCCCACTGTGAGCTGCTCACTTAGCTTCTACGGTTTGATTTTGTTTTCAGATGGATTATGTTGGATTAAGGTAAGAAGATGGAAGTTTATATTCATGACAGGACATAATTACAGTGCAAATATTTATGGGGGAAAAAAGAGAGCGGGTCTTTTTTATATACTAAAGTAGACATTTTTATTATTTTAATACAGGGGGGCGCCTTGATAATAATAATAATAATAATAATAATAATAATAATAATAATAATTTTATTTATATAGCGCTCTTTCTCCAACAGGACTCAAGGCGCTTTACAGACATCAAAAACAATGCACATTATACAGAGGATTTGAGTAATACAACAATTGACAAGCAACAGGCTTGCATCTTAAGCATGTCATCTGAAAGGTTTAGTATGAAATACCTAAAATCAGAATCCCACCGGTCAAAATACTGAGAACAATAAAATCCCGACAAGGTCAAAATACCGACATTTAAACTGTCGATAGGTCAAAAAGTGGACACAAGTTTTTCATTGTTTTTTGTGTGTATGTCAACATAGGTCGTCTTGGACACCGCATAAGTGTATCGCGTCCCCTCGGATGGCTCGCTGAGCTCGGCACACTATTATATTTCCCCTCCAGGACCACTGGGATGGTAAAGTATGAACAAGTACGTTTCAATTAAAAAATCATGAAAAAATCATGTCGACTTTTTGACCTTTCGACATTTTAAATGTCTGTATTTTGACCTTGTCGGTATTTTAAATGTCGGCATTTTGACCGCCTGTCAATGGTTGTCGGTATTTTGACCGCCTGTCAATGGTTGTCGGTATTTTGACCGTCCAGATTTTGACTGTAGGTAAATTGACCGCATTCCATCTTAAGTATGGAGTTAAAATTGGACTGGAGTTTGAACCAGATGTAACCTACATAGTGTACCCCAAATGGTTGCCTATGATCGTTCTTTCTTGGGCGGGGTGAAAAACACATGGTTCTATTCATCCATTGCACCTGTATGTCTTATTTCCTTGTATGGCTTATCTCACACATTGCAACCTTTGTAGTGCACCCAAGATGGCTGCCTCACCTTGTATGCCCGTGGGTGGGATGAAAAATACTTGGAATGGATTGTTATGCAAGGGCTCTGCCTCTACCATAAGTACACTGCAATCTTCCCACATTGTGTAATATCTTCTAGGCGTTGCCTATTCCACCCAGGGTGACCTCAGTAGCGTGCCCAAAATGGCTGCCTTGCCTGGTACCTTTCATAGGTGGGATATGTAACCTGTGGTACTGATTAATCAAAATGGCTTCAATAACCCTGCATTACGCTCCTTATGGTAAATTTACTAAATCTTCTAAAACAGAGAATTGGTGATGTTGGCTATAGCAACCAATTAGATGCAGTCTATCATTTCTCTATTGCCTTTTAGAAAATGAAAGACAACATCTGATTGGTTGCTATGGGCAACATCAGAAATTCTCTGTTTTAGAAGCTTTAGTAAATTAATCCCATTATGCCTGTTATGTTCACTATGTACACTGTGTTTCGGTTTGTTTGTAAAACCTCTGTGCTATGCTTTTTATACTTGCAAAGCGACTTTGAGTCAAGTGCTATATAAATAAAATTATTATTATTATTAATAAATTAGCTGCGATTTGAGTAATCTTTCCTGTCATAACCACCCTTTTTTTTTTTTTTCAACGCTTTTGCTACGGACAATTATTTTTAAAGCAAAACTAATATGAAACATTGCCATTGTAAATTCCACAGGAAGATTTGAAAAAAATATGCACTTTTTGCCTGACGGCGCCCTATTAGATTTGCCAAGAGAAGTTTACATTTATGTACATAGAATTGTAGCCTTAATGGTTTTATTATCCATGCTTCAGTCGCATACAAGGGCAAGTTACATGGTGAAGTTAGCTAGTCCCTCCCAGTCAGCCTGCTTCCCTCATCATCCCCGGATATCCAATGTATATTTATATTCCACTTATCTTTGTCACTATCAGAGCTGCATATTTCAGGTTTATACCGGCATCCGCTTCTTAATAGCAGATGGCGCTAAAAACATTTCACTGCCAAAATCCTTCAATTTCTAATGACATTCTTATAGATGGAAAAATCTGTGAAAATGTTAGATTGCAGCTAAAAGACAAGAATTAAACACGGACTCTTCGTATACACATAGATTATCATTGCTGATTAATGGAATAATGTTACTGTAATGTACATTTTTGTTTGACATTTAATTATAAATGATGTGATCATGTATTAATGTTATATTTAATTGTGTGATGAGTTAGCCTATGTACATGCTATTGATTATTTTAAATTGGCTCCTGTTACTTTGAATGCATATGTTCACTTGCTGCAGTGTAACGCCTTGTTCAATGTATGTAATAAGGGGTGGAGAGACAGCCCATGGTCAGGGGAGTAGCCAGAACTTTGTGGGCCCCATAGCCACATTTTGAAGGGGCCACTGTCCCAATGCTGCTACTCTGCAGCAGTTGTTAATGTTATGCCCCATAATAGTGCCCTAGTTCACGTTATGACACATTGTAGGGCTGCCAGTACACATTATGCCACACACTACCCTCCATTTAAATTATGACATACTGCGTCCCCAGTTCATTTTATGCAACATTCTAATGCCCTCCAGTTAATTTTATACCACATTACAATGAGCAGGTCCAGGGGTATACCTAAATATATTGCAGGCTAGAAGGCAAACGTTTGTAAGGGCCTCTTTGTATCACCCAACAGTGAAAAATGTATAGAACACATGTAACTGTGACAGGGAAGATGGGCCTCTCTCAGCTCTGGGCCCCATAGCAGCAGCACTGCCTGCACCTATGGTAGCTGCACCCTTGTATATAACACATGTAACTGTGACAGGGAAGGTGGCCTCTCTCAGCTCTGGGCCCCATAGCAGCAGCACTGCCTGCACCTATGGTAGCTGCACCCTTGTATATAACACATGTAACTGTGACAGGGAAGGTGGCCCCTCTCAGCTCTGGGCCCCATAGCAGCTGCACTCCCCGCACCTATGGTAGCTACGCCCTTGTATATAACACATGTAACTGTGACAGAGAAGGTGGCCCCTCTCAGCTCTGGGCCCCATAGCAGCTGCACTCCCTGCACCTATGATAGCTGCACCCCTGTATATAACACATGTAACTGTGACAGGGAAGGTGGCCGCTCTCAGCTCTGGGCCCCATAGCAGCTGCACTCCCTGCACCTATGGTAGCTAAACCCCTGTATATAACACATGTAACTGTGACAGGGAAGGTGGGCCCTCTCAGCTCTGGGCCCCATAGCAGCTGCACTCCCTGCACCTATGATAGCTGCACCCCTGTATATAACACATGTAACTGTGACAGGGAAGGTGGCCCCTTTCAGATCTGGGCCCCATAGCAGCTGTACTCCCTGCACCTATGGTAGCTATGCCCTTGCCCATGGTTTTATGTATGATAGTATTAAGGCTTGTGTTATCCAGTAACCCTCCCTGTTTAGCCCAATGTGTTTAATTAATATAGCATATAGGCACTATGATTTGGCCACCCCCCCCCCCCCCTTCCCCCACATCACCGTCATACCAGCATTAAATCACCGTACCCAGTTTTATGACTCATTTGGGGGAATGTAGAAACCATTAAAATGCAAGACTGGTAAAGGTAGCACGTGACGGGCTGCCAGGTGCTTTGCAGATGAATAAAATTCCAGGGTAAGAAATGAAACCTTATCTCATTGACTTTTACATAATTTTCCAGCAGCTCAGCTCATTAAAGCAATGTCAAATCTTCTGTTGACTGATTTTGAAATTAGTATAGTTTAAATGGCTTTCCCTGTTACGGCTGGTGTATTCGTATGCAAGAGTAGAGAAGAGAAAAAGAATTTAAAGTCATTAGGACAGGGTTTTCCAAACTCAGTCCTCAAGGCACCCTAACAGACCAGGTTTTAAAGATATCCATGCTTGTGCTCAGATAGTATAATCAAACTGACTGTGGTACTAGTCAACTGTGCTCAAGCATGGATATTCTTAAAACCTGGACTGTGATGCTGCTTTCACATCGCAAAACCTGCTTTTGAAACAATTCTTTAAATGGTTCTTAAAACGGGTCTGAGCAGTTAAACCCCCTTCACATTGCACGTTGTAACCAGTATATTACCATTTCATTACCGTTTTGGTACCTTTCACACTGAATCCGTTTCACCCATACAAAACAGTGGTTGTCATTTTAAATGTTTATTTCCTGCTTCTGCCTGGTGACATCACACATGGAGACAGCCTATCACCTTCTGGGGCTTGCAAATACCGTTTCAGACCCTTTCACACTGCACAATGAAACGGGTCTGAAACGGGTAGGACCATGCTTTTTTACCGTTTCAAAATACCGGTATTTTGAAAACGGTAAATTGAAGGTGACCCTTTCACATCGCAGCTCGAACCGTTTAGGAAGCCTGAAAAATCGGCAATTTACCGGGTTCAAGCTGCGTTGTGAAAGGGGTAGGGTGCCTTAAGGACCGAAAACATTGGAAAATACTGTAACGTAGCATTTCGTATGCAGATACAGCTGCAGTCGCACACAGAATATAGGTTTGCCACATATCATTTTAATCTGCGGAGTCTGCTTGTGCGTCTTATTCACATAGTGATGCAAATGAAACGCAATTTAAGGAAAAAAAATGCAGAAAAATACTCATGTTTAGGTGTAACTAGAAGTGCTGTTTAACGTAACTGCAGCAAAGATGTAGGAGGACACATATGTATAAAGGTCTGGGACCACCACATCGACCAGCTAAGCTTGCCATATAGTGGACCTCTCAGGTGACCCCAGTGGGTAAATGTAATAGGGTGCGAGAAGCTGAAGGTCCAGGATTTCATCCGAGTATGTCTGTATTATTTAAAGTGGCAATCATTTACGGGAAAAACTATCCTGATTGCAACTTTAAAAATCCAGCCATTCTCAGTCAAAATCCAGAACTTCCCTTTTCTAGCACCCTATTGCATTTACCCCCGGGTTTTAATCATGACTCAGGGGTGTTTATCAGCAAGAAATACAGGGCTCTGGACCTGGGAAACCACAGGGAAGAGAGGAGTAAAATTGTGCTGTAATTTAAAGTAAATGGAATTTTGAGGTGGGACAGGAGATTTTGCAGAGGTGAGTCGTCCCAGGGATACTGAATGGCATGTCACACTGTGTGGTTTTTAGAATGTACAGTCTATGGGAGCCATTCAACTATCCACTATGTGTGGCTGTGCACATTACTGCTTATCATGGTAAGCAATACTCACTGCCCACCTCTATGGTTTACAAGGTAATAAATGTTATATAATATATATACTAGCCAACCGCATTCCTCAAAATCGAGCAAAAAAAAAAAAAAAGTATTGTGTGTTATTTACAGAAGGCGTAACTAGAGGTTTTAGCACCCAGGGCAAGTTCAAAACAACCCCCAAACCCCCCCTTCCCAAAAAACAAAAAAAACAAAGCTAATTTGCATGGCCACCAACCATCCAGGACTTCAATAGCGTCTTCTTATAATCTTCACCGTTGGAAGGGGGGGACGCGGCCTTTAAGCTCTTTTGCATGGCCGCCGCCCATTCAAGATTACTGGGCCTGGAAAAGAGCACCTAAGGTAATGCATGTGCAGGGTGTCCATGCCTGCTTGGTGGGTGGCTGTGCAACCTGCCTGGCGAGGGTGGGGATGGACCTGGCAACTGTGCCAATGGAGAGAGGAAGGGATGGGGGAAAAAGCAACTGTTCCTATAGAGAGGGAGGGAGACTGGTAACTGTGCCAAGGGGGAAGGGGGAGGGAGGCTGGCAACTGTGCCAATGGAGGGAGGGAAGGATGGGAGAAAATAGCAACTGCGATCACTTCAGACTGTTCAGTTCCTGTTTTGACTTCACAAACACGCCCTGCCACGCCTGCGTTTTTGCTGGCACACCAGCGTTTTTCCAAACACTCCCTGAAAACGGTCAGTTGACACCCAGAAACGCCCACTTCATGTCAATCACTCTGCGGCCAGCAGTGCGACTGAAAAGCTTCGCTAGACCCTGTGTGAAACTACGTTGTTCGTTGTAATAGTACATCGCGCGTGCGCATTGCGCTGCATACGCAGAAGGGCCATTTTTTAGCCTCATCGCTGCACAGCGAATGAATGCAGCTAGCGATCAACTCGGAATGACCACCAGTATGCATTATATATGGGGTACAGGTAAAAATAAATACAAATGTCCAAAATAAATAATATGAATAAACAGAAAAGTCTTCATTCAGGGACAAAAACCAAGACAGTTCCCAGTTCCCCTCCCTCCCTCTCCCTGAGCACAGTTGCTTTTTCCTGATCCCTCCGTCCTGCCATTGGCACAGTTACCAGCTCCACCCCCCCCCCCCCCCCCCCCCACTTCTCACAGTTACCAGTTCCCCTAAGTCCCTTTCCCTGAGCACAGTTTGTATTTACCCCCATCCCTCCCTCCGTTGGCACAGTTCCCAGCCCCCCGCCCCCTTTCCCCTGGGCACAGTTACCAATTCCCCTCCCTCTCCCTGTACACAGTTACCGGTCTCCCTCCCTCTCCCTGGGCACAGTTGCTATTTCACCCCATCCTTCCCTCCCTCCATTGGCACAGTTGCCAGCCCCCACCCCCCCTCCCCTTCCCCCTGGGCACAGTTACCAGTCTCCCTTCCTCTCCCTGGGCACAGGCGCTGAGTAGGTCTGTAGCTACTCTGAAACTGCATTAAAAAAATTTGTAGCCGCTTTGCGATCCCTTCGTTCGCACTTCTGCTAAGCTAAAATACACTCCCAGTGGGCGGCGGCATAGCGTTTGCACGGCTGCTAAAATCTGCTTGCCGGCAATCAACTCAGAATGACCCCCCTTGTGGAGGGGACACACACACACACATACAGAGCGGGAGATGGGGGGCTAGCCCTTGAATAGTCACTGGAAAGTGTCAGGTGGCCCCCCAGCTGAAATAATTGCCCACCCCTGCTGTAGACGATTAAATCGGTAACAGTACAGAAATGCCAGTTCAGTGTCAAACAAGGACTGGGCTCCTGTAGCCGCCGGATAGATAACTTTATCTCTGTGCTGAAAACACGTTTTTTGTGTATTTTGATCAGACCCGGCCAATTACAGTGAGCCTGATGTACTAACCCCCGGCCGGCAGGTCAGCGCCGCGGCGGGGTACGCCAGCTTTAGCTGGCGATAGTCCATAGAAGCCTATGGGCTTCTCTCCGCGGCGCTGTGTGAGGGATCCGATCGGATCCCTCCCAGCATGCCCTGCGGCCGCCCCCGTCACCCCGCACATGCGCAGACTGACTCCTGGTGCCGAATCCCGGAAGTCAGGCTGCCGCTGCGCATCGCGGAGGACAGCTCTTATCGGAAGAGCTGTCCTCCGCAATGCTGATCGCATATGTTAGTACATATGCGATCAGCATCGTGGCGCAGGGCGGCGATGTACATTAGTACATCCCGCCCAGGATGAGTTCCAGTAAGATGAATGTGCATAATTACTGGTGGTGTAATGATGGATCTACTAATTGTTGTCTGTGGTTTACTTTGTGCAAGTCAATGTTTGTAAACACTTAACGCCTGACAATTGGTCCCTGGGAAAACTGTTCTGCAGCAGCTTTTTCAGTTTCCACAATTTCAATCAGCTTGTCGCCCTACTAGAATAACCGCAGCCTCCCACTCTCAGGGACAGATTTTATTCCATCTGGACAGAAGGTCACAGATGGGATCCAAGAGATACATACCCACCATATTGGTTAAATTATACATTCATTAAATCTTATCCATGAATTACCCATTTCAGTGCTTCCTTAACTGTTTCAGTGCTTGCTAAAAGAGGTTTCGTATCTGTCAATTATTCCTCTTCTGATTATACTACAGTTTATACAGCCACTGAAAAACTTTACGAGTTATAGGGGGAGAAAGAAAGTTGAGAAGTTGCCCATAACTACCAACAATCTTCTGTCACTTTACAGGCTGTGCAAGAAAAATTAGTTAAAAAAACTGTTTTTTTGCTATGGGCAACTCCTCCACTTTCTCTCCTATGATTTGACAGCTCTCCCCCTTAGTCTCAAACCCTTTTTCCACTGTAGCATGGGTCACAGCCGTGTCGCCTGACACGGCTGCGAACCGTGCTACAGCCCCCTTTCCCATCAGCGCTCACCAACCCGGCATATTGCCGGGTTGGTGACGCTGCTAGTGACGGGGCAGAAGCGGCGCTGGGAGATCACATGATCTCCCAGCGCCGCCCTCCCATACACTGTGAATGGGAGCCGTGTCGTCTCGACACGGCTTCTTTTCACACTACACAGCTTGCCCGGTTGAACACGTGTTCAACACGCCTAGCTACCCGGGTAGGATTCCCGGATCACTTGATCCGGGAATTTGCAGGGGGACCCTTTTCCACTAGGGAAAAACACGGGTAAATGCGCGCCCCCGCGCATTTACCCGTGTTTTAAAAGCTAGTGGAAAAGGGGTATCAGTTGTCGAACTGTATTTGAAAAATAAAACAAAAATATAAGGGGAGATTCAAATGTTTGAAAAGTCAGTTGGGAGTCTGTTTTTTTCTATCTAATAGACAGGAAAAAACAGACACCCAACCGACTTTTCAAACATTTGAATTCCCCCCATAAGGTCCACTACTAGGACCAATATGACTGAGCGTGATACAGTACATGGACAGCGTGGTTCAACTGCGAGTATCATAGTTGCTGACTTTTCCACCCTTTCCCCTCTTTGGAAGTTTGGGGAACAGGCCTGTTAAGTTGGGGGTGGGTGGGACTTACAAGGCAACTTGTGTCATAATGCCCAGCACAGCGCAATTATGCAAATGACGCTCTCTGGTAAATCCAGAAGTACCATTAAGAAGGAGATGTATCAACCCTTGAAGAAAGATAAAATGGAGATAAAGTACCAACCAATCAGCTCCTGTCAATTTCAAACACAGTCTGTGACATGGCAGTTAGGAGCTGATTGGCTGGTACGTTATCTCTCCCCACGACGTCATACATCTCCCCGTATATTTGAAGTCTAATAGGCCATTGCCATATTGGAGGAACTTGGGGTGCCTCCAGGGGAGTTGGCTCCCAATTTAGAAATACATACTGTAAATGTATGACCCAAAGTAGGTGCTATTATTATGTAGCGCTGGACCACCACATCAGAGACGCCTTGCCTGGCGACTAAAGGGCGTATCACTAGAGCGATAATGCCCGATTTCATCCTATTTCGGGCCGATATATCGGGTGAAATCGTGCATTTTGGAGGTGTATCCGATCCGATGCACGTTCCCGTGAGGGTTGGATCGGCTCCCCTAGATCGTTAGTGCTGCACTCGTGATATGTCGGGTCCCGCAGGCATGGCTGGGATCACATAAGATATATTGCATGCAAAATGTACCAAATCGTATGGAATCGTATGGAACCATTCCCAGGAAGCTCCCGGGAGAGTTCAAGGGAGATCGACTCCGACATCAGCCTCAGACATATCGTTGTAGTGTATGGGGCCCTTTACAGTGCCATATGATTGCAGATGTATGTAACGGCGATCTCTACATTTGTATCATCATGTAGGCTGTATGTCTCTTTTGCTGGTCCATTATGGTGTGCTTGGGGAGTTTGTTTTTTTTCTAGTCTAGATTAACCTCTCCCTTACATGCACCTGTGATGGACCAATAAATTAATTTCACCAACCACCACTCTGTGTATCACTTTCTGAGAGAATCTGCAATTACTGTATACGTCTTTTTCATAAATTGGACAATTTTTGGGGCTCTGGGTTCTCAGTTGAGTCTCATTGTGAGCATAGAACATGAATATAACATTCTTACTTTATAAGCCCCAATAATACTTAAAAGCACATTTTGTCATAGTTGAAGTCACTAAGCATACCAGGGCCCACTAAGGCTTCAGCCTCACCGTGCATGCCTCACCATCATCTAATGCAGAGACCAAGCATCAACATTCATCTTCAGTATAGTGTATGTTCTATGCCATATGGCTTGCCACAGGATGTTAGCCACACAGGCTACAGTGGTAATGCCTGGAGCTAGGAGTTTTCTTTTTTATTGATCGCCTAGCACTGTAATATATCATTAGAATGTCACCGATGCAGCTGCCGTGGCAATACGGGCCCAGAGCTATAAGGGTTATCTCTGCTGGTCCAGTCTAACGGTACATGTGCATGCGTTGGCCAGCTAACCTGTTCTACACACAGTCAACAAGTGATATTTTTTATGGGTGTAGTATGGCTGACCGGCAGTCTCCTGACCGCCGGTCAGCTTACCGACGCCGGGATCCCGGCAGCATACCGACGCCGGGATCCTGGCGGGGAGGGGCGAGTGCAGCAAGCCCCTTGCGGGCTCGCTACGTTCGCCACGCTGCGGGCTCGGGTTCTATTCCCACTCTATGGGTGTCGTGGACACCCACGAGTGGAAATAGTCCCTGTTGGTCGGCATGCCGACCATCGGGAAAGTGAGCCGTCGGGCTGGTGGAGGAGGTCATGTGACTGTCGGTCAGCTGACCGGCGGTCACATGAATACCACCCATTTTTTATTACTGGTGTTCTCTTTTGTAGGTAAGGTGCCACAAATGGTCCGAAGGGCCATCCATAGATGGTGAACAGAGAAGACATGTAACCGTATTAAACGATGCACAGGCAGCAAGAAATATACATAATTACACAACACAAAATGATATGATGACCAGTCAACAACAAATTGACAGAACATACTATAGAATTGCAGATCCAGCTATTGATAATGAGCATCAGTGATAATCAGTGAGGGTTCTGGTATGAATGGTCAACCATGTTAAGGTCGACATTCATTAGGTCAACATAGACAGTCGACGTGGGCTAATAGTCGACACATGGAAATGGTCTACATGGGACAGGCCAACACATGAAAAGTTCGACATGTTTTTTGTTTTTCTGTTTTTGGTGTAATTTTTTACGTAACATGGCCAGGAACCCCAATTAGTGTACCGCGTCCCCTTGCATGGCTCGCGGCTGCAGGCAAGGTGCCTCGCTCCGCTGCGCTCGGCACAAGTTACCGTTTCGAATCGTAGTCCACGTGGATGGTAAAGTATAAAAAAGTTAAAAATCTAATTAAAAAAAAAAGCCAAGTCTACCTTTTCATGTTGACCTGTCTTGTGTCGACCATTTTCATGTGTCGACCATATGTCCGTGTCAATGTCGACCAATAGTGGTCGACCTAATGACTGTAGACCTTAACATGGTCGACCATTGAAACGGATACCAGCAGTGAGGAGGTGGTTTGTGCACAGGAGCTGGGCATGTGAGACGGGAGGCAGGGGTTGGAAGGAAAACAAAAAGGGAAAAGGGCCCTGTCGGGATCCTAGAGAAGAGGCAGACACAAAAGTTGGCACTTATTGATTGTTAGAGATAGTGTAATAGGCAGAGGAGTTAGAAGGGCTGATAGGCTTGAGTGAGGAGGTGAGTTTGAGGGAACGGTTGAAATCTTGGAGACTTTTGGCTGGTCTAATAGGATCAGCACGGCCAAACTAGAGGCAAGAGCAGGAAAAGCTCATTAGTGTGCTAGTGAGGCAGGGGTCATTGGAAGAGCGGAGGGGGAGGTAGGGGTTGTAGGGAACCTTGAGTTACCTACAATAAGGCACCATAGTAAATGGAAGCACAAAATGTTTATAGACATCCTTACAGAAAGAGAGCGTAAAGTGCGCTTACTATCTGTGTTCTCTGCACTGCACCTTTTTTTTCTCTTTTTTTCTGGTGAGCTTCTTTCACAACCGAGAATGTGTCACCCATTGCCTCCTACTTAGAAATAAACCAACTCACCCAAACATTTATTTCTGAAATACTCAATTTCAACAACAATCTCACGCATTTCAGATAAATCTCATGACTTCTTTCTAAGATCTCAGGATCAGTACAAAGGGGGAGATGTACTAAGCAGTGATAAAAGAGAAGTGAGCCCATGGCAACCAATCAGCTGCTCTGTATACTTTTATAGTATGCAAATTATAAATGTTACGTCAATGCAAATTGGTTGCCATGGGCAACTTTCCACTGGCTCACTTCTATCACTGCTTA